>NC_057812.1:577444589-577539383 GCF_018294505.1 Triticum aestivum
GGCCGGCGCGGTGGTTGGCGGTGCGCTGGACAGGTGGCGGGCTCCGGTTGGGCGCGGGGGCGGGGGCGATGACGTGGCGGCCTGGTATTGGCCGGAGCGACATGGCAGCGGCGGCGGACACATCCGGCCGGCGTGGGAGGAAGTGTCCGGCGGCGCGCGGAGGAGTTTTTAGGGTTTGGACTACGGGGTTTTCGGAGGGAGACACATATTTATAGGTAGAGGGAGCTAGGAGAGTCCAAATGAGGTGCGGTTTTCGGCCACGCGATCGTGATCGAAGGACCGAGATGATGATAGAGGTTTAGGTGGGTTTTGGGCCAAATTGGAAGGTGTTGGGCTGCAACACACACGAGGCCTTCTCGGTCCCTCGGTTAACCGTTGGAGTATCAAACGAAGTCCAAATGGTACGAAACTTGACAGGTGGTCTACCGGTAGTAAACCAAGGCCGCTTGGCAAGTCTCGGTCCAATCCGGAAATGTTTAATCCCCACACACGAAAGAAAGGTAGAAATGGCCACCGGAGGAGAAGGAAGCGCCGGAATGCAAAACAGACAACGGGGAAAATGCTCGAATGCATGAGACGAACACGTATGCAAATGAAATGCGCATGATGACATGATATGCAATGCAAAACACGCAAGCAATGACAAAGCAACAACAGCGAATAACTGGACGACACCTGGCACATCGGTCTCGAGGCGTTACAAATAGGTAGGTATGGTGGCTGTTTTGAGGAAGGTATATGGTAGGTGTATGATACCGGTGAAAGGTGCACGGTATTAGAGAGGCTAGCAAAGGTGGAAGGGTGAGAGTGTGTATAATCCATGGACTCAACATTAGTCATAAAGAACTCATATACTTCTTGCAAAAATCTACAATTTATCAAAGCAAAGTATTACGCGCATGCTCCTAGGGGGATAGATTGGTAGGAAAAGACCATCGCTCGTCCCTGACTGCCACTCATAAGGAAGGCAATCAAAAAATAAATCATGCTCCGACTTCATCACATAACGGTTCACCATACGTACATGCTACGGGAATCACAAGCTTCAACACAAGTCTTTCTCAAATTCACAACTACTCAACTAGCACAACTTTAATATCACCATCTTTATATCTCAAAACAATTATCAAGTATCAAACTTCTCATAGTATTCAACACACTCATAAGAGAATTTTTATTCTTAATCTTGCATACCAAGCATATTAGGATTTTAAGCAAATTGCCATGCTATTAAGACTCTCAAAATAATCTAAGTGAAGCATGAGAGATCAATAGTTTCTATAAAACAAATCCACCACCGTGCTCTAAAATATATAAGTGAAGCACTAGAGCAAAATTATATAACTCAAAAGATATAAGTGAAGCACATAGAGTATTCTAACAAATTCCAAATCATGTATGGCTCTCTCAAAATGTATGTACAGCAAGGATGATTGTGGTAAACTAAAAAGCAAAGACTCAAATCATACAAGACGCTCCAAGCAAAACACATATCATGTGGTAAATAAAAATATAGCTCCAAGTAAAGTTACCGATAGAAGTAGACGAAAGAGGGGATGCCTTCCGGGGCATCCCCAAGCTTTGGATTTTAGGTGCCTTTATATTATCTCGGGGGTGCCATGGGCATCCCCAAGCTTAGGCTCTTGCCACTCATTGTTCCATAATCCATCAAATCTTTACCCAAAACTTGAAAACTTCACAACACAAAACTTAAAGTAGAAAATCTCGTGAGCTCCGTTAGCAAAAGAAAACAAAAGACCACTTCAAGGTACTGTAATAAACTCATTATTTATTTATATGGGTGTTATACCTACTGTATTCCAACTTCTCTATGGTTTATAAACTAATTTACTAGCCATAGATTCATCAAAATAAGCAAACAACACGCGAAAAACAGAATCTGTCAAAAACAGAACAGTCTGTAGTAATCTGTAGCTAGCGCAAGATCTGGAGCACCAAAAATTCTAAAATAAATTTCTGGACGTGGGGAATTTATCTGTTAATCATATGCAAAAAGAATTAACTAAATATCACTTTTCAAATAAAAATGGTAGCAGTTCTCGTGAGCGCTAAAGTTTCTGTTTTTTACAGCAAGTTCAACAAGACTTTCCCCAAGTCTTCCCAATGGTTCTACTTGGCACAAACACTAATTAAACACAAAAAACACAACCAAAACAAAGGCTAGATAATTTATTTATTACTAAACAGGAGAAAAAATCAAGGAATAAAGATAAAATTGGGTTGCCTCCCAACAAGCGCTATCGTTTAACGCCCCTAGCTAGGCATAACAAGAAAGAATAGATCTAGGTATTGCCATCTTTGGTAGGCAATCCATAAGTGTCTCTCATAATAGATTCATAAGGTAATTTAATTTTCTTTCTAGGAAAGTGTTCCATGCCTTTCCTTAATGGAAATTGGAATCTAATATTTATTTCCTTCATATCAATAATTGCACCAATCGTTCTAAGGAAAGGTCTACCAAGAATAATAGGACATGAAGGATTGCAATTTTTGTCAAGAACAATAAAATCTATGGGCACATAATTACTATTTGCAACAATAAGAACATCATTAATTCTTCCCATAGGTTTCTTAATAGTGGAATCCGCAAGGTGCAAGTTTAGAGAGCAATCATCACAATCACGGAAACCTAACAAATCACACAAAGTCTTTGGAATAGTGGAAACACTAGGACCCAAATCACATAAAGCATAGCATTCATGATCTTTAATTTAAATTTTAATAGTTTGTTCCCACTCATCATAAAGTTTTCTAGGGATAGAAACTTCCAATTCAAGTTTTTCTTCATAAGATTGCATCAAGGCATCAATGATATGTTTAGTAAACGCTTTATTTTGACTATAAGCGTGAGGAGAATTTAGCACGGATTGCAACAAGGAAATACAATCAATCAAAGATCAATTTTCATAGTTAAATTCCTTGAAATCCATAATAGTGGGTTTAGCAACATCTAGGGTTTTAATTTCTTTAGTCCCACTTTTATCAAATTTAGCATCAAGATCAAAAGATTCAGAATTCTTGGAACGCCTTCTAGGTAAAGGTGGATCATATTCAGTCCCATCATTATCAAGATTCATATTGCAAAACAAAGATTTAATAGGGTACACATCAATAACTTTTAGATCTTCAACATCATTTTCATAGGAACTAGAAGAACACGCTTTTATAAAGGCATCTTTCTTAGCACGCATCCTAGCGGTTATTTCTTTGCACTCATCAATGGAAATTCTCATGGCTTTGAGAGACTCATTTATATCATGCTTAGGTGGAATAGATCTAAGTTTCAAAGAATCAACATCAAGAGCAATTCTATTAATGTTCCTAGCCAAATCATCAATCTTAAGCATTTTTTCTTCAATCATAGAATTAAAATTCTTTTGCGAAGTAATAAATTCTTTAATATTAGAATAAAAATCAGAGGGCATCTTATTATAATTTCCATAAGAATTGTTGTAGGAATTACCATAATTATTAGAGGGATTACTAGGATAAGGCCTAGGATTGAAATTTCCTCTATACACGTTGTTACCAAAATTGTTCCTACCAACACAATTTACATCCATAGATTCATTATTATTCTCAATCAAAGTAGACAAGGGCATATCATTAGGATTAGAAGAAACACTCTTATTAGCAAATAATTTCATAAGTCCATCCATCTTTCCACTCAAAATATTAATGTCTTCTATCACATGCACCTTTTTATTAGTAGATCTTTCAGTATGCCATTGAGAATAATTAACCATAATATTATCTAGGAGTCTAGTAGCTTCTCCTAAAGTGATTTCCATAAAAGTGCCTCCCGCAGCCGAATCTAAAAGATTTCTAGAAGCAAAATTCAATCCGGCATAATTTTTTTGCATAATCATCCATAAATTTAAACCATGAGTAGGGCAATTATGTATCATTAATTTCATTCTCTCCCAAGCTTGTGCAACATGTTCATGATCAAGTTTCTTAAAGTTCATAATATCATTTCTAAGAGAGATGATCTTAGCGGGAGGAAAATACTTAGAGATAAAATCATCTTTGCACTTGTTCCATGAATCAATACTATTTTGAGGCAAAGATGAAAACCAATCTTTAGCACGATCTCTAAGCGAAAAAGGAAATAGCTTCAATTTAACAATATCATTATTCACATCTTTCTTCTTTTGCATGTCACACAAATCAATGAAGCTATTTTGATGGGTAGCCGCATCTTCACTAGGAAGGCCGGAGAACGGATCTTTCATAACAAGATTCAGCAAAGCAACATTAATTTCACAAGATTCGGCATCGGTAAGAGGAGCAATCGGAGTGCTAATAAAATCATTGTTGTTGGTATTGGTGAAGTCACACAATTTAGTATTATCTTGAGCCATCGTGACAAGCAAGCAAACTAACACACCAGCAAACATAAAGCAAGCGAACAAAAGGAGGCAAATAGAGAAAGAGAGGGAGGATAGAGAGAGAGATGGCAAATAAAACGGCAAGGGTGAAGTGGGGGAGAGGAAAACGAGAGGCAAATGGCAAATAATGTAATGCGGTGTAACATCCCAAAATTCTAAATTTTGGAATGTTATATTAAATAAATAATTGTGATTGCTTGTTTGATTTTTGTGTGATTGATTGTGTGAAACTGAGTGGAAATTGAAACTTTTTGAAAGTTGAATGAGAGGGAATAAAAGGACTTTCCCAAAACTTTCATCTTGCATTTTGATCTCGAAGAATTCAAATTCATTTCATCACAAGATCCTAGAGTGAAGATAACATGACTTCTTACATTTAAAGAAATGAAATGGGGTTTGAAAATGATTTGAATTCCATTCGAAATATTTCATACTTAGAAACTTTAAGCAACTCAATGAGTTCATGAGGGAAGATAAAATGACTTCTTCAAAATTGAAGAAAGAGAGTTGGGAGTTTCAAATAAATAATTTGGAAGTCACTTTGAAGTTATTTGGAACTCATTTTCCTTTTGAAGTTGTTTGAAATTTCAAATTCAAAATCCTCTTGGAAGTTATCTAGTTTTAATTCAAATTATTTTTCTCCTAAAAATAAATGAATGGAAATAAGGGTAAAATGATTCCCTTCAATGGAAAATTAGGAGAAAATAAATTTGAAGTCATTTTTCTATTTTAAAAATGATTTTCATTGATTTTAAAAGCAACAGTGGCACCGTTTGACTTTTATGAATTTTTTTGGAATTTAGTTGAATTTGAAAAACAATTCATCTTATTCGGGGTATTTCTCTGAACATTTTGCTATATGATATGCCTATGTATATTTTTTATTTAATTTACTTCTGTTGGAGTCTCCTTTCTGAAAAAAAACAACAAAAACACACACGCGCGCCCGCCAGCCGGCCCATGGCCTTCGGCCCAAGAGCCAGCCAGCACACCGAGCTGGCCCAGCAGCGCCCGAGGCCTTACGCCTCGCTTGCCCGCGCTCCTCTTCGCTCGGTCGCCCTGCCCACACCCGCTGACTGATGGGCCCCACGCCTATCATCCCCAACCTCCCGCTCGCTCCGCTCGGGATAGAGCACGCGCTCGTGCTCCCGCAACCACCGGCGCCATTGCCCACGGGATAAGCCTTATCCCTTGCTCCCCGAGCTCCTGACCGCGCCTATAAAACCCCCTCTCTCTGTTCTACCAATTCGATCGCCCCCTCGCTCATCACAGCCACCGCCTTCGTCAGTTGGATCTCGCCGGAGCCAAAGGACCTCGGCGTCGTTTTTGTCGCCCGTAGACCACCACCGCCTCAACTCTCTCTGTCAATCTCATTCTCTCGATCTACCGCACCTCGTTGACATCTTGCTTTGCCCCTAGGTTCGCCGGAGATGCCGCCCCGACGAACTGCGTCCTCGCCGGAGCACCGGAGCTCTGTCGCCCGCCGTCACCACCATCCAGTCGCCTGCGCCACGCCGCACTCCATCCACTTCGCCGCCGCCGGAACCCGCCGGAGGCCGCCGCCCCGTCACTGCCCAACGCTAGCGCCGCCATCTTCCGTTCATCGTCGTCGCTCGCTGTGAGCTGCCTTCTTTCTTCCCCTCATTCTGTTTGTTTTTTCAAATTAAACCGGTTAATCTCGGTTTTATTAAACCATGCGGTTTTAGTGAAAACCGGTCTCCGGTTTCTTTTAATTTAACCGTGGTAGTTGTTTTTATTATTTAGTGGTCGTTCACCATATAGCTGCCGCAGTGAACACTCTCTGGCCTCTCACAGTGCGCCACGTGGCCAGGGACTTATTTGTGATAGTTTTCTTCACTGTTTAGTCCCTGTAATTAGCAGATTAGTCCCTAAACTTAAAATAGCCACAACTTTTTACCCGTAGGCCCAAATTCGATGAAACCAGCAGCAAATTCTTCGTATTATTAGATCTATCCAGTAGCATCATGTTTGTAAACTTTTTCCAAATTCAAATTTGAACTTTATTCAGATTTGAATTCAAACTTCAAATGGCCATATCTCCTAAACCGTAGCTCCGATTGATGTGATTCTTTTTGCACCATGTCACCGTTGCCAAACCCTATCACTTGGACCTATCTCACGATATTTTTCACACATTAGGATTTGTCCATGATAGTTTTACTATTATGCCATGTATGCAATTTAGTGCACATCACATCTTTGCACCCTATGTCACAGGTTGTTTTGCACTTAGGAAATTTCTACGCTAGTTAAGTGTGTTTATGTTCATTTGGTTTTTCCAAGACTTTTTGCTTTGCATGTTCTTCGTGGTTCTCTAAAATGATTGCTTATGTGAATGCAATGTTTGACTTTATAGATTTTCATCGGAGAGTGACGAATAGTTCTATAAAGTAAATTTCTGAGAGCGATATAATCTTCATCAACTATTACCAGGCAAGTTCACATTTGACCATTCTTCCAATCACCTATGTTTTATATTATGCACTTAGTCCTTTTGTGGTAGGATTGCATGGTAGGATTTATTGTTGCCAGATGGCTATGCCGTAACCTAGTAGTTCATTTGAGGTAGGTCTGATCTATACAACCTTGTCACCACCGTGTAAGTTTATTTCCGCCTCGCAAATGTAGACGTGGAATTGGGAAGTGTTCATGGTGAGACATGAGTGACAAATTAGTAATCAGGACCAAGACTTGTAAATGAACTACCTGGGCGGAGGTTTGGTTTGAATGGTGGCGAAGTACAGTGGGAGCATGCATGGGAAATCCATGGTGGTGCACCACTAGTGGTCCGTCCGCCCAGGCTCAGAGAGATCAATCGTATTCTCATGTCTAGAAGCTTACGTGTGCAGCCACAAGCCAATATGGGCTCTGGCTTAGTTGAGTAGTTAGTGTGACCCCTTCCGGGATGGGCTAGTAGATGTAGAATGATGTAGGTGTACCGGCCTATCTGTGGGTTAAGGGGGAACATTTTCGAAAGACTATGTCTCGGTCATCCTATTCTCAAACACCAGGGAGTGCGAGAATTTCAAGGGAGGCGATCGAGTCTTGTGGGGAAAAGTGCGCAAACCTCTGCAGAGTGTTAAAACCTAATCGATTAGCCGTGTCCCCGGTTACGGACAACTTGAGCATCTAGTAGTGGAAATACTGGGAGATCTCATCACTCTTAATTAAACAGTTGGGTTTTAAATGAAACTTTGGGAATGGATTTAGTTGGGGTTACCAACTCATCCTATGCTATATAGTAGTGGTAGAATAATATCTTTTATTCTAGGGGGAAACTAGCTTTATGCAAAAACTAAACTTAGAGCTTTCCACCAGCCAGATTGCATGTACAAATAGGTTCATTATTCTTATGATGTGACTTGCTAGTACATTCAATGTACTGACCTACAGGGCTGCAACGTCTTATGTTATAGGGACTTTTCTACGACGAGTAAGAGTTATGTAGTAGGGTTATGGTCTACACTCAACTTGCCGTTGGAGTTGATGGACCCCACACCCTTGTGTTTGTTTCCGCTGAGACTTATGAGGTATATATCAGTTTTACGTTATTTATACATGTGATTGCACTTTGATATATACATTGATGTACTGTGTGTGCCAGCATACCGATCCAGGGATGGCACGGGTACACAGAGGCTTGACTGTTTGAGGTCGGGTCGCTATAGAGATGGTATCAGAGCAGATGTTGACTGTAGGACGTGACCCTAGAAACTAGAAATCCCTTAGGAAAGGATTTCTCTTAAACTTTATTTTCAAAAAGGTCCTTTACCCCTCTTCTTTTCTGAGCTTTATCAAATTGTTCCTTTTACCTCAAATAGTTAGACAATACCACGTTCCCTTTGGACCACACGGAGGAAGAACTGATGAGATCACTCCGAGAAGGACAAGATATCATACTTCACCATACACTAGAAGAGTTGAAGCTACAATAGTCGAAGCCTCCGAAGAATTGAAGAATTTGAAGAAACTGAAGAATTCCAGGATTTATATGACCTTTAGAAGACCAAACCCCGGTTGTATACTCACATTAGATGCGATGTTTGTGAGCTGTCGTTGTTTGATGTTTTTCCTGACAGCCATAAATAAAACTTATTTTCAAAACTATATTGTGTGTATTGTGTGTATATCTCTATCCCTCTTATCTCATCCCAAAACCCTTGGACCCAATAGATGATGAATGAAGATGGCCTTGTATTCTCTGAACCGATCACTCAGTTAGAGGCAGAGCTATGGATTCAAAACATGGAGAATCACTTCAAGAGCAATTTGGTTGCAAGGAAGTATGAGGTTCAATACGCTCTTCAGTACTTTACAAAAAGTGCTACAACCTGGCGGAAAATGCATTAGGCCATACAAGGATGTAACGGAGCAAAAACTTGGGAGGAATTCAAGATGACTCTACTGAGGTCTCGTCTTATTCAGAAGCCCTATGGCAATAAAATGAAGAAACCTTGTGCATGCAAGATTTGTGGTGAGATAGGACATACCCAGGAAGAACACAAGGATGGATGCCCTCATTGTGAAGGAAATCACCAAGCTGAAGAATGTCCAACCATGAAGGTTACTTGTTTCTTATGTGAAGGAACTATGCACTACCCTGCCCAGTGTCATATTTATCCCAGGGTACAAGAAATTACCAAGCAGCAAAAGGAAGCAGTGGAAGTAGCCCTCGGGGAAAGTTCAAGAAAACTGGTGATGAAAGAAGATGTTGACGACCCTGATGGAGAAAGCCTAAACAGATTTTACTCCAATGCTTGCTATTCATGTGGAGAAGAAGGACATTTTTCACAGTATTGCACGAAGGAAAGCCAAGAGTATCTGGGAAACTTCTCGATGGAAGAAGTGGAGTTTGATCGACAAGAGATAGAGGAACTAATCAGAACAAAGAAGTCGAGGAAGAGAAGGAGCATGTATCCCCAGAACAACCCAATTTCTGCAGAAAAGGACCTGAGTCAAATCACTTGTTACAAGTGCAAGGATTTAGGTCATTACGCTAGCAAATGCCCAGCAAGGAAGCCAAGAACCCAAGGAGCCAAGATAACCACCAGGAAGCCCCCGGATTTGTCTGAAGTCATTTGTTTATGCTGCAAAGGAGTAGGACATTTTGCCAGAGAATGTTCAGACCCGAGGAGAGCTTGAGCAGAGTAGTTGAGATCTTGATATTGGAATAAAGCATGTAATAAAGTTGGAATGCACTTTTATTTTCGTTGGGGATCTTGAGTTGATTTATGAAATGGAAATTGTAATAGCTCGTGAAGCAATAAAAGTTGAGGTGTTGGAATCTCATGTGAAATGTTATGAGTTGTTGTTTATTGTGAATGCCTCTCTCATTATCTCACCAGACTTAAACCTTGAACCCATGGACAAGCTGACCCAAACATTTCCCGAAAAACAACCACATTTCACCCAAGGAAATAGCTACATTATCCAGAGTACCCCTTCTATCTTATACCTGCAGATGACAACCCTTTACGAGTCTTTTCTGAAGGGCCCGGAAATGATCATGACCCTGACCAATGATCAGGATTACCCAAAAATCCTGAAGGACATGATGAAGCATATTCATCTTGAAGGAGATGCAGTCTACAAGGGTTATCCTTTCATGGAGAAGGGAGTTGAACTTTGGTATGTGGAGGTACACCTCCACCATGTGAAGGGAGTTTGCCCAAAGACTATGGGTCAATACTTTTTCATTTCTCGAGTACCACGAGCAACATTCTTCGACTCTGTTCGTGAAGCTGCTATGGAAGCCATACGTCAGATTGGAGAAATACTAGAAGCAAGACTCCATCACACTCAGGAATACCTGAGGGAGGTGCATGCAGAGATGATGGAGATGAAGCTCATGGCCACCTCGATGAACCAAAACATCGATGATTTGAAGGATCACATCGCACAATTCAAGTGGGACTGAAGTATCTTCAAGGAGGGCAAATGAATAAAGATGGAAGTAATGCTTGACCCTACCAAACTATGTGGATGGCAGCTTTTGTAATAGAGTACTTGTGAAATTTGAGTTTTGAGTAGTGGTTAAGGATGTAATAAAGGATTTGATATGAATAGAATTATGGATGAACCAGTGCATTTTTTGCGATACTTGTCTGTGTGAACACTAGACCAGTGGAAAGGAAAATGTATTCCATAGAGTGGAATTTGGACAAATGAGTTGGAGTTTGGTTTTAGTTATGGTGGTTACCCCAAGAATATGAAGGAATGAAGTGCTATTGGATTTAAAGGAGATATAATGTTGGAATATGGAACAATAGTAACTCCAAGGATGAGTTAAAGATATACAAGTGTTGAAGTGGGCCATAACCCACAGGACCCAGGATTTGATAAGGAAACAAGCACAATCTTGTTGAAGAAAAGAATTTTGATGGGAGCTGTGATTTCATCAGCAGATGTTCCATAGGAGGTTACGTAAACCCGAGAGTTGTGAAGAAGCGATAGAGATTTTGTTTGGCTTGCAGAACAAATGGATTTACCCAAACCCAGTTCGTGGAGAAGAGAAGTTCTGCAATGCTTGTGAGGATGCTCAAGTGTTAGAATACGTGATTCACTATCTGCGTATGTGGTAATGATTCAAGTACGGGATGGATTGGCCCCCATACCGGAGACTTCTATCATGGGCTATCATATGTTGATAGAAAATCAGAGAGCCTTAAAACCCTAGAAGAGTGTCGACACGACAAACCAAAGGCCATAGAATGGCAGGACGATGGAAACCCTGTATAGGCCCTATTGCCAATCGTAGGTTATGCGGTGAGGTTCAACCCAGACCCATTTCCTGTAGGAGAAACCAAAAATTGTCGACCACCATGAGGTTTTCGATAGTTGTTTAGCATTGGCGCCAGACCTGTCAAGTCTCAAAAGGATCCTATTTTGATGCAAGGACTCCTAATTTTGAGGAAAAGGCCATGCCCTTAACGGAAGAGCAAAAGTGAAGGAGTTATCTTGGAGAATATGAGAAGACCGGCACCGTCAACGCAATGGACGGAGTACATGAGTTTTGTCGGAACCGTAACCATGATTCTAAGGGTGGTAGCACCCCCATACCATATGTTGATGAATGGATTTTCAAGGAGACCCCCCAAAACTAACCTTCTTTCTAGCCTCTCCGAATCTCGAGGACGAGATTCATTTTAAGGGTGGTAGTTTGTAACATCCTAAAATTCTAAATTTTGGAATGTTATATTAAATAAATAATTGTGATTGCTTGTTTGATTTTTGTGTGATTGATTGTGTGAAACTGAGTGGAAATTGAAACTTTTTGAAAGTTGAATGAGAGGGAATAAAAGGACTTTCCCAAAAATTTCATCTTGCATTTTGATCTCGAAGAATTCAAATTCATTTCATCACAAGATCCTAGAGTGAAGATAACACGACTTCTTACATTTAAAGAAATGAAATGGGGTTTGAAAATGATTTGAATTCCATTTGAAATGTTTCATACTTAGAAACTTTAAGCAACTCAATGAGTTCATGAGGGAAGATAAAATGACTTCTTCAAAATTGAAGAAAGAGAGTTGGGAGTTTCAAATAAATAATTTGGAAGTCACTTTGAAGTTCTTTGGAACTCATTTTCCTTTTGAAGTTGTTTGAAATTTCAAATTCAAAATCCTCTTGGAAGTTATCTAGTTTTAATTCAAATTATTTTTCTCCTAAAAATAAATGAATGGTAATAAGGGTAAAATGATTCCCTTCAATAGAAAATTAGGAGAAAATAAATTTGAAATCATTTTGCTATTTTAAAAATGATTTTCATTGATTTTAAAAGCAACAGTAGCACCGTTTGACTTTTATGAATTTTTTATGGAATTTAGTTGAATTTGAAAAACAGTTCATCTTATTCGGGGTATTTTTCTGAACATTTTGGTATATGATATGCCTATGTATATTTTTTTTATTTAATTTACTTCTGTTGGAGTCTCCTTTCTGGAAAAAAACAAAAAAGACACACACACGCGCCCGCCAACCGGCCCATGGCCTTCGGCCCAAGAGCCAGCTAGCGCACCGAGCTGGCCCAACAGCGCCCGAGGCCTCCCGAGGCCTTACGCCTCGCTCGCCCGCGCTCCTCTTCGCTTGGTCGCCCCGCCCACACCCGCTGACTGATGGGCCCCGCGCCCCGCGCCCATCGTCCCCAACCTCCCACTTGCTCTGCTCGGGATAGAGCACGCGCTCGTGCTCCCGCAACCACCGGCGCCATTGCCCACGGGATAAGCCTTATCCCTCGCTCCCCGAGCTCCTGATCGCGCCTATAAAACCCCCAAGACCCCCTCTCTCCGTTCTGCCAATTCGCTCGCCCCCTCGCTCATCACAGCCACCGCCTTCGTCAGTTGGATCTCGCCGGAGCCGAAGGACCTCGGTGTTGTTTTTGTCGCCCGTAGACCACCCCCGCCTCAACTCTCTCTATCAATCTCATTCTCTCGATCTACCGCACCTCGTTGACATCTTGCTTTGCCCCTAGGTTAGCCGGAGACGCCGCCCCGACGACATGCGTCCTCGCCGGAGCACCGGAGCTCCGCCGCCTCCCTCCGCCCCGTCCAGTGCACGCTGACGCCCGCTGAGGGAGTCCTGGATTAGGGGGTGTTCGGATAGCCGAACTATACCTTCAAGCCGGACTCCTGGACTATGAAGGTACAAGATTGAAGACTCCGTCTCGTGTCCGGAAGGGATTTTCCTTGGCGTGGAAGGCAAGCTTGGCGATACGGATGTTCAGATCTCCTACCATTGTAACCAACTCTATGTAACCCTAACCCTATCCGGTGTCTATATAAACCGCAGGGTTCTAGTCCGTAGGATGACATACACATCAACAATCATACCATAGGCTAGCTTCTAGGGTTTAGTCTCTCTGATCTTGTGGTAGATCAACTCTTGTATTACCCATATCATCAATATTAATCAAGCAGGACGTAGGGTTTTACCTCCATCAAGAGGGCCCGAACCTGGGTAAAACTTCGTGTCCCCTGCCTCCTGTTACCATCCGGGCTAGACGCACAGTTCGGGACCCCCTACACGAGATCCGCCAGTTTTGACACCGACATTGGTGCTTTAATTGAGAGTTCCTCTGTGTTGTCGCCATCAGGAAGGATGCCTCGCCCCGTCTTTAAAGACGGCACCGTTGCTAAGGGAGCTTTGGTTGTCGGCCAAACCCTCCGGCTAGGTGGTTTTCTTATGACCACCTGTTCGGCTTCTACGCCGATGATGACCTTTCGAGCCATCGAAAACAATCTTCATGTCAACTCGGAACTTGCCGAGCAGTTAAATCCAATAGAGCTTTCCTCCATAAACGAGCTCTTGGATCGCTTCGCCGCCCTGGGAGTCGCTACGGATTACAACCAGATTGGGCCTAAAACCGATCTGAGAGAGATTAACTCTCCCCAAGCCACCCATCACGTTGCTGTGGTAGAGGGACAGTGCGGCGACCCTTCATATATCCTAAGGACTTGCTACGTCCGGATTCCCGATCCCTCCAAGCCGGATGTCCGCGGAGGGGAGGATATCACTCAAGACCTGAACCGAGAATCAGGCGACGGACTGGATTCATTGGACGACACCCAGGAATCCAAACTTTCGAGTTCAGAAATTCCTCGGCCTCTGAGCCTCAGAAGGGGTAAGGCTTCGGATTCAATTCCACCCACCCACCCGAACATTAGCGATCTATCCCAAATCAGGCAAGAGCCCAAAGAAATAGTACATCATTACTGGGCCAGATTCCTCCTGGTTATGCACAGGATAAAGGGCTGCCACGAGGAAGACGCAATTTCATCCTTCTACAATAATTGCACGAACAAGGGAATACTCATCGCCATAAGTCGCCGTGATATTACATGCTTCGTTGACTTAGCGTCCATAGTACGAAAGTACTGTGTGATGGAAAGCGCCCGGAAAACCGAAACAAAATTTTGGGACAATCCGACCCTTAATGCAAGCCTAGTCCGAAATAAAAGGGTGCATCATTGGCAGACACCCGGGTCAAACACCATAAGGCAAAAACCCTCTTCAGGGCATGGAACCGTACTGGAAGGATGGCTTAATGGACCCTGTAAAATTCATAGTACAGAGGACGCCACACCAACTCACAGCCTTAGAGCATGTTGGATACTCCGGCAGGTGGCCAAAATTGGTGAAAACATCCTAATCCCGGAGGCCACAGAAAGCCACCCAGAGACACCAATACGGTATTAACAGTCTTTGAGACCTTCGCATCAAATAACATGCAAAAAAGGACACTCCACAGCCTTGCCGAAGTCTACCAAGTAGCAACAATAAACCCATGGAATGACACGGCCATTACATTCAACTCCAGTGATGAACCTAAATTCCGAACAGCCCGAGCACCAGCCGCATTGGTCCTCAGTCCAATAGTGGACGGCTTTCGTCTCACCAAGGTACTCATGGACGGCGGCAGCGGATTGAACCTCATCTATGAGGAAACTCTCCAAAAAATGGATATAGACTAGAACCGCATCACGCGAAGCGGCACAACCTTTAGAGGAATAATCCCTAGTCGGGAAGCGCGTTGTACAGGAAAAATCACACTAGATGTGGTGTTCGGCACGCCGGACAATTACAGGTCCGAAGAAGTCACGTTCCATGTGGCCCCGTTCAGCAGTGGTTATCACGCTTTGCTAGGGCGGGAAGCATTCACAATCTTCCAAGCAATACCCCATTACGGGTACATGAAGATCAAGATGCCCGGGCCTAAAGGGATCATCACTCTCGCTAGTGATCCGGACATAGCACTCCACGCCGAAAACAAGACAGCCGCACTGGCCCTCGAGGCACTATCCGAAGCCCTAGTGGCTGAGGAGCTAACTGCGCTGTGCTCCATGGTGAATAGGGATGATGTGGTACTCGACAAAAGATCCAAATCCACCTCCTTTAAACCAGCGGACGAAATAGTCAAATTCCAAGTCCATCCAACGGACCCCAATAAAACAGCTTCCATCGGGGCACAGTTAAACCCTAATGTAGACGCCGCATTGCGAGAGTTCCTACAAGAGAACTGGGACATTTTCGCTTGGCACCCTTCAGACATGCCAGGAATCCCACGCAGGCTGGCCGAGCACAGCTTAAGTATCGAAACAGGATTCAAACCTGTCAAACAGGCTCTCCGGCGTTTTTCCGAACCTAAGAGAGAGGCTATGGGAGAGGAGGTAGCAAAGCTATTAGAGGCCGGATTCATCAGAGATATAAAACATCCGGACTGGGTAGCAAACCTGGTGATGGTACCAAAGAAGGACAAATCATGGCGCCTGTGTGTTGATTTTAAAGACCTTAACAAGGCTTGCCGAAAGGATCCCTTCCCCCTCCCCCGCATCGGTCAAATTATCGATGCGACCGCAGGACACAATTCGTTGTGTTTCCTCGGGGCATATTCTGGCTACCATCAAATTAAGATGGCAGAACCAGACCAAGCCGCAATGGCATTTATCACACCATACGGGCCATTCTGCTTCAACACGATGCCCTTCGGGCTCAAAAACGCCGGCGCAACATATCAGTGCATGATTCAGACATGTTTGGCAAGCCAGATCGGTAAAATAGTGGAGGCATACGTAGATGACGTGGTCGTCAAAACAAGACATGTTGAATCTCTAGTAGACGACTTGAGACTCACATTTGACAATCTCCGAACATACGACATCAAGCTCAACCCGGAAAAATGTGTTTTCGGTGTTCCAACCGGAAAGCTCTTGGGCTTCATTGTATCCAGCAGAGGAATTGAAGCAAATCCAGCCAAGATCCGAGCTCTGTCGCAACAGGATATCCCAAAGGACCTCAAACAAATACAAAGGTTAACCGGATGTGTGGCGGCTCTAAGCCGCTTTATCTCCTGCTTGGGAGAAAAGGCCCTTCCCCTTTACCGCCTCCTTCGGCGCACCGAACACTTCAAATGGACGGACGCAGCCACGGCCAGACTCGACGAAATAAAAGCCACACTGGCAACAAACCCAGTCCTGGCCGCGCCAAACACTGGCGAACCAATGCTATTGTACATCGCAGCAACACATCAGGTGGTAAGCACAGTGCTCGTCGTCGAACGAGAAGCGGACGGACACAAATTCCCCCTTTAAAGGCCGGTCTATTATGAGTCCACTGTCCTCACTCCCTGCAAATCACGGTACCCGCATTATCAAAAGATTGCGTACGCGGTATTCATGACATCCCGAAAGCTACGACACTACTTTCAAGAGTGTTCAATAACAGTAGCCTCGGAAGTACCACTTAACGACATTATAAACAACCATGACGCAATGGGCCGGATTGCAAAATGGGCCATCGAGCTCCTCCCGTTCGACATAACTTATAAGCCACGACGAGCCATCAAGTCACAAGTTTTGGCCGACTTCATCGCAGAATGGACGGAGGTCGAACTCCCTAGAGAGTACGGCACATATTCAAATTGGATCATGCATTTCGACGGCTCCGAAAAGTTTGGCTGGACTAGGGGCTGGCGTCGTTTTGATGTCCCCCACAGGAGACACAGTTCAATACGTACTATAGATTCTGTACACGGACTCCAACAATGCAGCCGAATATGAGGCCCTTCTACATGGTCTCCGGATGGCAGTACCCATGGGCATCCAACGCCTAGAGGTGCGCGGGGACTCGAACCTCGCAATCTCCCAAATAAATGGAGACTTTGATGCCAAGGATGCGAAAATGGCAGCTTACCGCAACGCTGTCCTAAAAATGTCAGCTCGGTTCGAGGGACTTGAATTTCACCATATAGCCCGGGAAAATAATCAGGCGGCGGGTGTCCTGGCACGCATCAGCGCAAAACGCGATGTAGTTCCCCCCCCAACATCTTCTTGGAAAGGCTTTTCAAGCCATCCGTGGCATGGGAAGGGGAGCCAAACAATAACAACCTGGACCCAACCGCACTGCCCGACACCGAACATTCTGACACAATCGGAGGCTCTGCCATTGAAATAACACATTCAGCCCACGTAATAATGGCCGTCATCGCCCCGTGGACAGAACCATTCCTCGCCTACCTTACTAGGCAGGAACTCCCCGAGGACCAAAATGAGGCACGCTACATAGTGCGGCGATCCAAAGCCTACAGAGTCCACGAGGGAGAGCTTTATAAGAAAAGCACTACCGGAGTCCTTCAAAGGTGCATCTCCGAAGAGCAGGGGCGGAATCTCCTGGCTGAAATCCATGCCGGACTCGGCGGTCATCACACTGCAACCCAGTCCCTGGTAAGCAAGGCCCTCCGTACAGGCTTTTATTGGCCGACGGCCCGGGCAGACGCTCAGGACTTAGTCCAACGATGCACCGGCTGCCAGCTCTTTGCAAACCAAAGCCATATGCCACCCACCGCCCTCCAAACTATCCCCATCACTTGGCCCTTTGCAGTCTGGGGGCTTGATATGGTTGGACCCCTTAAAGGCGGAACCCACAAGCACAAATACTTACTGGTCATGGTGGATAAGTTCACCAAATGGATAGAAGCCAAGCCTGTTAAGACAGCCGAATCCGGACCTGTGATAGACTTCATATCTGGGGTCGTACACCGTTACAGCGTCCCCCACAGCATCATCACTGATAATGGCACGAACTTTATGGCCAACGAGGTAAAACTCTGGTGCAAAAACATGGGCATAAACCTCGATTATGCTTCCGTCTATCACCCACAAACTAACGGCCAGGTCGAACGTGCAAATGGTCTTATCATGAGCGGCATCAAACCTAGACTAATGCGGTCCCTCAAGGAATCTGACATGCACTGGGTAGAGGAGCTCGACTCCGTACTCTGGGGGCTGCGGACCACGCCGAATCGCACCATCGGATACACACCATTCTTCATGGTGTATGGCGCAGAGGCAGTTCTGCCTTGCGACATAATTCATGACTCACCTCGAGTGTGCATGTACGAGGAAAGAGAAGCCGAGCTCGATCGGCAGGACAGTTTGGACGCATTAGAGGAGGAGCGTGATGTGGCGAAAGCCCGTTCCGCATTCTATCAACAGCAAGCTCGAAGATACCAAAGCAGAGAAGTACGGGCCAAAAATTACAACGTTGGCGAATTAGTTCTACGCCTGCCGGACAAGAAAAAGGACAAACTCAAGCCCAAGTGGGAAGGTCCCTTCATAATTGACCAAGTCCTGACTGGTGGAGCGTACCGCCTGCGAAACGCATCGGATAACCGACTCAAGCCGAACCCATGGAAGGCAGCCCGTCTCCGAAGATTCTATGCCTAGCGCCGGATCCTATGTTCGTCTTCTTACTCTGTCCATTTTTATATACTGTCCGTTGTACATTTCTCTCCTTCTCCCTTTTTCTCTCTCTTATAACCTTCAAAGGCTCACAAATTGACGCGCTATCCGCGCTTAGTAAACCTGGGGGCTTCTTTAAACAGAAGCTTATTTATACGGGCTTCATGCCTAACACATGTGTCAAACTTCCGCATGTACCTTTTATTCACCATCATATGCATCGATATGACTTAAGTTTTGGCCAAGCTGGGTTGCCTGGCTCCTGTGCTTACCCCTACGTTCCCGATTATTCAGCTAGGTGGTAAAGGGAGCACCTCTGCGATTGTTACTGCCGGATCAGCTGGACGTGTACCTCAGACTGGGTGAAGCCGAAAGCTAGCGTTCTTAAGAGAATATCCGGTCGGTGAACTAAAGATGATCTTTTTCTTTATCTATGTGCCCCCAGGCATTTTCCTGCGTTTCTTTTCGTAGCATGGACATGCACTTTAGGGCATGCCCCCCAGGGAAAGGAACCCCTAACGGAACTATTCTCCCAGGAAGATGTTTCTTGCTAACCATGTAATATAACATAACTAGTCGGGCACTTGTCTGTTCATGCACTAATGACCCCTACGCCTGGTCTCCACGCATTCCCCGGTTCCTATATAACCGCATGGGAATTCGGACACACTCCGGACCGTCAGACCCCGAGGTTGAAGCGAAAAGGTCGGCCATGACAAATGATCTACAATCCGGCTAGAAGGCATTATAAATGTCAATTCGATTACATAGTCATTTTGACTGATCGTATTCCTCTTCAATACCATCTAACAGGCTGTCTAATTTACAGTCCTACTGGGAGTACTTTGCGGCCAACTCTACTTGGCCGTACACTAAGCTTACAGGGATCTCCTTCCCATCGGGCCCTACAGGACCAACCTCGGCCATATGGTTAGGGTCGGCCTGTGAATACCGCGTCTTCACCATGGCCCAGGCCTCCCTAGCGCCTTGACGACAGGCTGATATCTTCCACAACTGAAAGCACCGCTGTGCTCCCCTCAGCTTCTCCGCAAGCTCTCCAAGACCTTCGGGTGTGGAGACGGATGGCCACAAGACCTGGGCGACGCCTCGCATCGCCTGCCGAACTCGATCGAGCAATTGCAAGAGCTCAGGAAGAAGGTCACCCGTAGAACCGGGCATCTCCTCTACAGGACGACCTGTTAACATACCTACGGATATTGCTCTGTCAATCAACGGCACCGCCGAACTTTCTTTTAAAAGGTTCGTTCAAGCACTTACTAAATATGTCGCGCCGAAGCCGCTGATTCTCCTTCACGGAGTCTGACAGCTGGGCACGAACATCTTTTAGCTCGACGCCCAGCTGGGTGTTGGCATCTTGGAGAATGTTCTTCTCCCCCATCACCTTTAACAGCACCCTCTCACCAGCCCTTAGTTGGCGTTCGAGGTGTTGCCTTTCCGGATTCAATCCGGCGCCATCTGCAATTTTATTTGTCAGATTCGCACAAAAGCCGTGCTTCACCACATACTTATCTTTCGAAATGTATATTACCAGAGGAGGTCTCCTTAGGCTCCCCCGCCGCGGCCAGTGCGGCCTCCAGTTGGGATTTGCACTTGTCCAGCTCCTGGGTCAATAGGGAATTCTTTTCTGTAAGAACCTGCATTTCAAATGATCCTTAAACCAGTTATTCTAACTGTTTTCAGTCTCGGGGGCTGCTGCTACATATATATTTACCAAAATTTTCTTACCTGTATGTCTTTTACATATTGCTCCGTGGCTCTGGCTAGACCATTTTGAGCGGTACGGAGGTGCGCATCTCCCGAATTGAAGGCATCTAATGTTGTCGGCGTTCTGGGAACGGGGGTCCCCATACTTGCCTGCCTGCGGCCTGCGGCGTGGCTCAAAGGGGGGCCCAGCACGGCCCATCTTCACCAACACAGACCCAAGACCCTCGCGAGGGGCCAAGCCTCGCGGGGCGGACGACGCGGAGCTTCCTCAGGCACGGCCTCACCAGGCTGGCTCGCGAGGAGGCGAAGAGATCAAGGCGGGGTGCCTCATGAGGTGCCCATGACGCAAGCCATGACGACCAAGGGCGCCAGCCCACGCAGTGTCCTCCTTTCCTCTTTGGTGCAAAGGGAGCAAGCGCAGTCGCGGAGTACCGAGGAATCAGGCAAAGGTTGCCATTTCGATGCAACAAGACCAAGACCAGGAGGACTGCAAGACGGAGGTCATTGTGGATCCCAAGATGGCGTCACCACCAGAGCTTTGTGCAGGCGAAGACTACTTTTGTCAGGATAGCTAGTACTAGTTGTCCCCCTTCAAATTAGCCTGCCATTGTTAGCTCCCTTCCCACTTGATATTTGGGAAGAGGACCAGGGCCTCTATAAATAGGACCAGCCACCCACAGGGCAAAGGGAGCAGAGGGGGAAAAGAGAGAGAGAGAGAGAGAGAGAGAGAGAGAGAAAGAGAGAGAGTTTTAGGAGGATCAGAATCAGAATCAGAGAGAGAGAGGCTAGAGGTTGGAGATCAACAATCGGAGAAAAGAGAGAGAGAAGGGTGACTGAACTCCTCCCCAACCAAGAGCAGACCCTCGCGAGGCTGTTCTTCCTTGTATTGTTCATCATCAGCAGCCCAAGAGGAAATCCACCACGCCACACTGGAGTAGGGTATTACACCACAACGGTGGCCCGAACTAGTATAAACCCTATGTCTCTTGTGTTGTTCTTTCCATAGCTTAGATCTTAGCGAGGTGGAGGGGTGCAGGTAGGTAGGAGGCGAAATCTCCGTGCGCACCCCAGTGTTCGAACCTCAAGGGTCTGTCGGAACCCGAAATCCGACATTTGGCGCACCAGGTAGGGGTGCGCCAGAATTCATCTTCCACCACCCCGTTCTCCTCCGACCATCGCGCCCACGTCTGACGCTCGTCGGGCCTGCGCCGAGTGCCGGGCCGCTCTTGCTTCCCGTGTTGCCCAGACGGCTCCTGTCGGCGGGCGTCCTCGCCGTTCCCTGTCACCTGCCATCAACGCCGCCATCGGCCCGACGGGGGACGAGCAGCAAGCATCGTCTCAGCATCCGTCCGTGCGGCAAGACGGCCGCACCGCAACTCCCTCGCTCAACCCAGCTGGTTCTTCATCCCGCATGCTCCGCGCACCCATGTAGGCTCGAGCTGCACTCATCGCGGCAAACGAGCTCCTGCGCTACCGTCCCGTCGACAACGTCTACGAAGAATGGCTCGACCGCATCGCCGAGCTCGTCCGCGCCGCAGGGGGCTCTCCTGCGCCGTCCATTCCGCTGCACTGCACCCCGCCCCGCGCGGGCGACGAGGCTCCGGCGGCGCCCCGGCCGCCTCCTCCTCAAGAAGGCGCCATGGTTCCAAGGCGCGTGGCCCCTGGGCGGAACCCGCTCCGTCATGTGCCAGCGCGGCAAGAGTAGAGCTGCCAAGAAGTCCCTCGTCCGCAAGAAGCTGCCCGGGCGCTCCCTGCTCCAGCACATCGCGACCATGCTCCTGCTCCAGCACGTCAAGACCCCGCGCTGCTCCCAGCTGCAGCGCGTGGGGACATGCAAGACCAAGCTCTCCGTCACCCAAGGCCTCCCATGGCCACAGCAGGCTGCCGTGCCTTCACGACTGAGCTACGCAGCGTCGCATGGCCCGGCAAGTTCAAGCCAGACCTGCCTCCTCGTTACGACGGCACGACTGACCCTATGGAGTTCCTCCAGCTCTATGAGCCGGGCATCGAAGCTGCCAACGGAGACGAGAAGGTCATGGCGAACTGGTTCCCCATGGCGCTCAAGGATGGGGCCCGCACCTGGCTCCTGAACCTGGCTCCAGGCACGATCTCCTCCTGGGACGAGATGCGCACCCGCTTCATCGCCAACTTCCAAGGTACTCGCGACCGGCCACCCGCCGTGAGCGACATGCACCGCATCAAGCAACAACCTGGGGAGACCCTGCAGAAGTACATCCAGCGCTTCAACAACGCACGCCTCAAGATTCCCAAGGTGACCGAGGAGGCCATCATCTCAGCCTTCTCAGACGGCGTGTGCGATGTCAAGATGAAGGAGGAGCTGGCGATGCATGAAGACCTGTGCACTTCCTTGGAGCTGTTCAACTTGGCAACCAAGTGCGCCAGGGCTGAGGAAGGGTGTCTCTCCCTCCTCGAGCTGCCTGCCGCAGACCCGGAAGAGAAGAAGCCCAAGGGCAAGGATGTGAAGAGCAAGGGGCTGCCGTGCTCGCGGCAGAGCCAGACACCAAGCGGGGCAGAGATCAGCCCGAACCTTCCAAGGGCAGCCGGTACTGTGTGTACCATGACCTCCACACCCACAACACCAACGAATGTCAAGAGCTCCGAGCCGTGCGGGAAGGAAGGATCGGCCGTCGCCCCGACCGCGGTGACCGGGGCTACAGTCAAGGAGGAGGAAGGAACGCAGGACGCTGGGAAGACCGTGGCCCGCGTCAAGGGTGGCGCGATCAACCTCGCGAGGATCGCTGGCAAGACCCACCTCGCGAGGGAGACTGGAGGGATCAGCCTCGCGAGGATCGCCCGCAAGGTAACGCAGGCCTCCCTCTGCTGCCGCCGCAGCCAAGGAGAAATGAGGACCGCCACCAAGACGAGGGGGCTGGGGGCTTCCAGGAGCCGCGCGCGATCACCTGCATCCTGGGCGGGGCTCAGGCCCCAGCCTCTCAACGCATCTTCAAGCAGTTCGCCCGCGAAGTGAATGCAGTCCTCCCCAGGCTTGAAGCCACACACCCTCTCAGGTGGTCGGCGTGCGCCATCACGTTCAGCTCAGCAGATCAGCTCAAGTGTGCGGCTACAGCCGGAGTCCTCCCGATGCTTTGTTCCCCAATCATCAGCAACATGGTGGTCACCAGGACCCTCATCGATGGCGGGGCAGGGCTCAACGACCTGTCCGTGGAAACATTCAACAATCTCCAAGTGCCCTACAGCTAGCTTCAGCCAACCAAGCCCTTCTCCGGAATCACCGACGGCTCCACGGTCCCGATTGGGCAGGTCCGCCTCCCTGTCACCTTTGGGGCACGCGACAACTACCGCACCGAGCTCATCGACTTCGACGTTACTCACATTCGTCTGCCGTACAACGCCATCCTTGGGTACCCGGCGCTGGCCAAGTTCATGGCCGTAACTCACCACGGCTACAACGTCCTCAAGATGCCAGGAAGTGGCGGAGTCATCACGGTGCCCTGTGAAGAGAAGGACGCGGTGTGTTCCCTGGAACGAGCCTTTCAGGCCGCGTCACTGGAAGACCCGGATCACGGAAGCAGGAGGCTTCCCGAGACCGCCCCCAAGAAGAAGAAGACATCGTCCAGCCCGGCCCCTCAGGAGGCAGGCCCCTCTGGGCCCGTGCCTGCCCAGGGGGAACCTCCTTCCATCGCATAGGAAAGCGCGCCCGGCACCCTCCTCGGGCAGGGCTCGGGGGCTCTCCCCTGGAGGGCCGCCAACCTGGCTAGGGTCACGAGGGAGGCGCTTGGGCACCACATGGAGGCGTGTTTCGAAGCACGTTTCCCTCAAGAAGGAGTAAGGCAAGGAGAGCCAGACCCTCAGGAGTTCGTCAGCAAGGCCATTCAGGAGCTACAGGAGTCAAGGGTCATGAAAGGTGGCCGCCGTCTACCAGCAGTGGCTCCCCATCCAGGCGAGGATGGTGGGCTGCGCGTCTGCATCGACATACTAGGGCTCAACCGAGTCGCCTCTCTGGAGCACCTCTGGCCCTCGCGAGTGGGGCGCTGCGGAGGTCCACCCAACAGCTGCGTTCGCATGCCTTACGGCTTGCCGAACGCGGCTGCCACGTACCAGCGCCTTATGAGGGGCATCATGGAGGCACAAGAGGCCAGGCGTTCCGCAGCCCTGGCGGAGATGGAGATGGTCCACGAGGAGCCGCCAGCACCTTCGGAGCCTCCCGAGGCCCCCGGGCCTGGGGGCTCGTGAGGATCGGCTTCCGCAGCCCACCGAGTCTGCTACACCAACACCCCTTCATCCTCAACGTCATCAGGTGACATCTTTCAAGTTTCACTTCCAGCTGGGAGCGCCCCCCAGGGCTGCATTATTCCCAGGCCGCGTGGGTCCGTCCCTGCGGCATGTATCCCTTTTATTTCATATTGTTAGCTTACCTTCTTGGGAGCGCCCCTCGAGATGCATCATCCCCAAGTCGCTCGGGCCAGACCCAGCGGCATGTATCTCATTTGCATTTATTTCCGGTTATGCGTTATACCCACCATGCTTGATTATTTGATGCCGGTCCACGGCACCTCTTCTTCTCCATGCCGACCACTGGCACGTTAAAGGGGGGGTAACTGAGCATCGCGACTCTGGGCTCTTACTGGCTCTCCAGCCCTCACCCTCTGGCCTTGTCCATGGCATCGCGACCTGGCATACCAGCGACGGCTGAGACCAGCTCGAGGGCCGGGACCCGAGGACGTAGAGTGCCGGCATCTAACCAAATTTGCAGGGACACATCACAAGATAAGGCCCAGTGCCAGGCGCAACCCGCCTAGAGGTAGGGCCCCGTGAGTCCCGCGCTGGCCCACGGGTGCCCAGATACACCTCGCCAGGCCCTATCGTGCTAGCCACGTGTCAGGGCGGGGCTGTACACGCCCCGGGGGCTCCTCCCGGAGGGGGGGCCCCTCCCACGTACTAGTGGAAGCACCATGCTCCGCACTGGCTGACGACACTGCCGAGGAGCGGCTATGCCCGTACACATACGGAAGCGCTATACTCCGCACTGGTGATAAACAACTGAGGGTGGCCCTCGGGCCGCATCAACCTCAGGGAGCCCAGAGCTCAGTGTCTAGCCTCATCGTAACGCCTCCCCTCGGGAGTGCCGCGTGAGGGGGCTGGGCACGGGGGCTGCGCCTGGGTCACGCCCAGACGCACGCCGCCCAGCCAGGCCCCCCCTCCCCGGGCCTGGTTCGTCGCGCGTCTCTCCCCGAGCGGAGCCAAGGTACAAAGGCCGTTTGAGCGTCAAGGGGGACTCCTGAGCATCGCGACTTAGGAGCCTAACTGGTCGCGTAGCCCCTCACTCCTTAGTTCCGAAAGGCTAACGGCGGTTGAGGTATGTGCGCGGCCGGGCTCTGCAGACGTAGAACGGTAGATCCACCCACATCACACCTCCCTACTTGTTGTTCGTGCGCCAAGGGGGACTCCTGAGCATCGCGACTCAGGAGCCTAACTTATCACGTAGCCCCTCACTCCTTGGCCCCGTCCTGGTTTCCGGTCGGGACTAACGCTGGGTGAGGTATGCGCGGGGCCGGGCTCTGCCGGCGTAGAACATAAGCAAGTAGGAAGGAAAAGTGCAAATTTCAAGGAATTCAAAAGCAAATATCACAGTCCAAACTGTTGTCTCAATGCCAAACACAAGTTTAAACGCCTCCCCGAGGCATGATACATGTGCAGGAATTAAAGGCAGGACAGGAGCCACAACGGAGTCACTTGTCGACGGTGGAGCAGCGCGGAGTGGGTTCGCCTCATGGAGCAGTGGGGTCGGCAGCGCCTTGCTTCGGCTTGGTGCTGAAGGCTCGGAACTTCCCCAGCAGAGCCTCCGCGCGACCCTTCACGGCCTCGGCAGCGGCAGCGGCACGCTCGCCGCTTACTGGCTCTAGCAGGCCGTCGAGGTCGACGCTGGGATCGCGAAGGTAGATATGGGTGAGGACCCGCGTCAGCGCTGCAGAAGACAGGACACGTGCCTCGGCCTCGGCCGTGGGGCCAAGGCCAAGGGCGACATCTTCAAGAGCGCGAACCAGGAAGGGAAACAGCTTGGCGGGGCCGTCCTCGGCGCCAGCCAGCGGGCTCTCCAGGCCGCTGTCGTAAAGCATCCTCAGCGAGGAGCGAGCCTTCGCCTCCATCTCCGTGAAGGCCACGCGGTCCTCGGCAAGAACCAGGGCCTTGTCGTCCAGCTCAGCCTTCCTCGCCCCCAACTCCTGCTCCAGCGCGCCTAGGCGGTCGCGGCGCTTCCTGAGCTTGACCTCCCTCTCCTTGACAGCCGCCTCACGAGCCTTCACGCCTTCTTCCTGCTCTTGGTGAAGGCGGACCTCTTTCGCGAGATGGTCCCGCAGGCCTTGCAGCTCGTCCTCCAGCGCCTTGCAGCGACCACGGACGTCGACCACCTCCCCCAGGGCTGCGTCACAAGCAGCCTTCGCCTCAAGGACGGCCTGCTTATCCTCATCGCAAGCCGTCGAGGCCTGGACCAGTGCCGCCCGAATCGAAGCGTCGGAGCGAACCCATCCTGAAGCCAGCTCCAAGCGCCCGGCCACCAAGCGAGGGTCGGCGCCAAAAAGATCCTGCCGCAATCGGTCCAGCTCAGCAACAGCACGATCTAGAACGGCAGAAGGAGTCGGAGAGACAGCAGCCGGTGGAGTAGGAGGAGAAGGCGGCTGCGCGGCCACAGCATCCTGAGGCAGAGTCTGCTGCGCCCCAACGGCTGTAGTGGCAGCGGCAGGCAAGGACACCTCGGGAGTCACTTGGGCCGTGGGGGCCGAGCTCGCCCCAACCGGCTCAGCTAGGCCTCGCGAGGACGACCGGGCAGGAGAAGCCCGTGTGTCGCGGTCACCCTCCTTCGCGGGCAGAGGCGCTGCCACGGATGGAACCTCAGGAGCTCCCTTCGGCTTATTTGCTGCGGGCGCCAGCCTATCCAAAAGATGCGGACGTCAAGCCTCAGAAGCAGAACAAGAAATAAAGACAAGAATCAAACGCTTACGGGTCGTCGCCAGTGAGCTCGAGCGGCCTCCGGCCAAATTTGAAGCCTGAAAGCTGGCTGGAAGGGTCAACCTCGGGAAGCTTGGAAGCGGAAGGTGCGTCTGCGGTCCGCCTCGGGGCCGGGGCAGACCCGCGGGAGATCAGCCCGGTCCTGTCCTTCTTCGGGATCGGGGGCAAGCTCCCGCCGTCCTGCTCGTCGTCATCCTCGTCGTCATCGCTCGAAGAAAGGCGGAGAACGCGGGACCTGCGCTGGGGGAGGGGAGCCCTCGACTCTCCGTCAGTCGCCTCGGAGTCAGGCCCTCTTTCCCGCTCCCCTCCTTCCTCCTCTTTGCTAGAGTCGTCGGAGGGCACGTCCACCGGTTCCTCGGGAGTTTCCATGGGTACGGGCCCATCCCCGTTGAAGACGGGCATGGACTCCACTACCTGCTCCCAGTTGTCGCGGAGGAACAAGGGAGTAGGAGCGCCCTCCAACCTCACCACATCACCCCCGACCAGAGATTGGAGGACCGCAGCCAGATCTTCATCAGCCAAGGCCGCGGGGCTCGGATGGGGCCTCCACATTGGAAGTGAGTACTGCCGAAGCGGAGCCAGCTAGTGCTCCAGGAATTCCCTCAGCAGCGACGCGCCGGTCAGCTTCGTCACCGCCATGTTGGCCGGCCTCAGATCCACGTCCATCTTCTCCAACACTAGCTTCGCGCGGGGGTCCGCGAGCTCCGCTCGACCCCAATCGCTGGAGCTCGTGGGCTGCTCCGTGGGCAAGATCAGCCGAGGGTGGATGCGCCCAGCATCCGCCAAGACCCACTTGCTCCTGAAGCCCTCAATCCTTTTCCCGGGGTTCGAGATGGCAATGGCGCCACCCGTACGCGATGAAGCTCGCGCTCATAGAAGCAGGACCGCGAGAGGTCCGGAGGTAGAAGTAGTGGCGCAGCAAGGCCACTGAGGGTTGCACCCCTACGTGAGCCTCGCAGTAATAGGCGAAGATTGCCAGGAGAAGGACGGAGTTGGGGTGGAGATGCAGAGCATGTAGCTTGTAATGGCGGAGGACAGAGAAGAAGAACTCGGAGAAGGGAGGCACCAGGCCAGCAGCAATGGCACTTACGAAGAACGGATAGAAGGTGCTCCCTTGACCCTCAGGGGTGGCGGAGCCAGCCTTGAACACCTTCGCCCCGTCGATGCCCTGCGCCGCCGCCATCCGGCGCAACCGGGCGAGGCTCGCCTCCGACACGTTCGGCGAGTCCAGGGCAGACGAGTACCAAGCTACGGCCAGGGGCTGACGAGGCGCCATGGCTTCCTAGGTCAGGCGGGAGGAGTAGATCAGGAAATTTTGGAGGAAGGAAGGAGAGGCGCAAGAAAGGGGATCTGAGCAGCAACCGGAGAAAGCAAAAAAGCAAAGCCTAGGTAGATGCCGCTCCTTTATCAACTTGCGCGGTTGCTAAGGCGCTCACGTCCAATCAACCGCCACGCGGCGCCCAAGGCCGCAGACTGTTAGGGCCCGCGGCGCTTCGCTCTTGCCCTTCTGCCTCCCTGCACGGCCAAGTCCGGGCGCGCCTTGGGCCCGGGGGCTACTGTCGGCATTCTGGGAACGGGGGTCCCCAGACTTGCCTGCCTACGGCCTGCGGCGTGGCTCAAAGGGGGGCCCAGCACGGCCCATCTTCACCAACAAAGACCCAAGACCCTCGCGAGGGGCCAAGCCTTGTGGGGCGGACGACGCGGAGCTTCCTCAGGCACGGCCTCACCAGGCTGGCTCGCGAGGAGGCGGAGAGATCAAGGCGGGGTGCCTCATGAGGTGCCCGTGACGCAAGCCATGACGACCAAGGGCGCCAGGCGAGCGCCAGCCCGCGCAGTGTCCTCCTTTCCTCTTTGGTGCAAAGGGAGCAAGCGCAGTCGCGGAGTACCGAGGCATTAGGCAAAGGTTGCCATTTTGGTGCAACAAGACCAAGACCAGGAGGACTGCAAGATGGAGGTCATTGTGGAGCCCAAGACGGCGTCACCACCAGAGCTTTGTGCAGGCGAAGACTACTTTTGTCAGGATAGCTAGTACTAGTTGTCCCCCTTCAAATTAGCCCGCCATTGTTGGCTCCCTTCCCACTCGATATTTGGGAAGAGGACCAGGGCCTCTATAAATAAGACCAGCCACCCACAAGCCAAAGGGAGCAGAGGGGAAAAGAGAGAGAGAAAGAGAGAGAGTTTTAGGAGGATCAGAATCAGAATCAGAGAGAGAGAGGCTAGAGGTTGGAGATCAACAATCGGAGAAAAGAGAGAGAGAAGGGTGACTGAACTCCTCCCAGCAGTTCATCGCCCCAGCCAAGAGCAGACCCTCGCGAGGCTGTTCTTCCTTGTATTGTTCATCATCATCAGCCCAAGAGGCAATCCACCACGCCACACACTAGAGTAGGGTATTACACCACAACGGTGGCCCGAACTAGTATAAACCTTGTGTCTCTCGTGTTGTTCTTTCCATAGCTTAGATCTTAGCGAGGCGGAGGGGTGCAGGTAGGTAGGAGGCGAAATCTCCACGTGCACCCCAGTGTTCGAACCTCAAGGGTCTGCCGGAACCCAAAATCCGACAAATGCCTCTTGGGAGAAGCAAGCGTCACGAAGAATTGTCCGGCAACGCCTGTGGTTCATGGCACTTCCCACCTCTGAGTTGGTGGCAGATAACCCGTCCGCATCCTTCGTCGGAGGAATGTCTGGCACACGCCTCGCGCTCGCTTCCACCCCCGGACCAGGCTTTGGAGCCTGGCTGGTGGAGGCACGATTAGCAGCCTCTCCGGATAAAGTCTGGCGAGGTCTCTTTGTCCTGAAAAGGGCACGAGTGTCAAATGTGCCTCGAAGGTATAACAACTGAGATAAAGGGGCGCGCCATACCTTCACGCTGATGCCTCGGTCCGGACTACACCTCTTTTCTGCCCATGGGGCCCTGCGACCCCTGGTTGGTCTGCCGCCGTAGGTTCGGCCTTCTGCCTCAAAAACCTCCCCTGCAAAGTTCGGTTGCAATCAGGAAATTAAACACGCGTGGACAGACCCCTGTCCGGGGTACAAGGACTTCGGTCTCAGGTACCTGGGGTGTTCGGATTAGCCCGGGGTAATCGGCCGTAATGGCCACCAGGGCGTTGTCCTCGCTCAATTGATGGAACACTCCATCAATTAGCTCCACGGATATGTCCGGATCCTCTTGAGAGGCCGGGTCGAGAGACTGTCCTGAGTCCTCGGGTTGTGGAGGCGGGCTGCTTATGTCCTTAACGGCCTGGCGCAGTTCCTGCGTTGAAGTCATCAGACTAAGTATTTAACAATGGGAACACTAAATGGATGAGCAAGTAAATGCGACCACTTACCCAGCTTGGGTGATTGTGCATAGAGAATCCACCCTGTGGGTTGACGCGGAGAAATTCCTCCTCTTCTCCCTTGTACAAAGTGGACAAGATCTTTAATAGAGCGGCAACTGAATCTGGCCCTTTACGGTCGTAGCGGGTGGCATCGTCCTCCTCGTTGAAATCCCACATGGGGTGGCTTCTGTTCTGAAGCGACTGCACCCCCCGCATGATGCATTCGGCCATAACTTCGATCATGGTTAGTCTAGAATGGGCAAACAATCTTATTCGGCCCATGAGATAAATGTTGTCCCTGTCACTTTCCCTTTGAGGGATCCGTGGACGCCAGCTTAGGCGCTTCTTTAAAGGAGCATTATCAAACTCTGGGAGGCCAATCCGGATAGGATCCGGCAGCGAAACATCTTCTATATAGAACCATTCCGAGGACCAGTCTTCGGAAGCCTTCTTTGGGGTTCCAGGCAGATATCCGGTCTCGGCGATGCGCCATACTTCGGCTCCGCCCACTTGATACATTGACCCTTTCTTGGAACGGGGCACGAGGCAAAATAGCTCCTTCCACAGTCCAAAATGAGCTTCAATACCCAAGAACCGCTCGCAGAGGGCTACAAAGCCCGTGATATGCAATACTGAGGCAGGCGTGAGATGATGTAGCTGGAGGCCGTAGAACTCCAGCAGCCCCCGGAGAAACGGGTGGATGGGAAATCCGAGCCCCCTTATTAAGTAAGGAACAAGGCACACCCGCTCTCCTTTGGATGGATTAGGGGCATTCTCTGCTTGCTCTCCGCCGTTGTAGACGGCAAGACCGGCTCGGACCGGGACCATATAGGCCGGGGGAGAAATACCTGGGTCTGAAGCGTCACTAGCTCGCTATGCGGAGTAGAACATCTCTCCCAATATCCAGGCTTAGGGCTAGGAGGGCGAGAGGAGGAGTTGCGGCGGCTGGCCATGGTGGAATGGACCTTTGTCGGATGCGCTCTGATGAACACTCGTGGAGAGGAGAAGGTGTGGATTGGATCTAAATCCTCATCCCCTTAAAAGGGCAACTCATTTACACGGCTAGGGGTGTGAACGTAAAAACACTCAGACTTTTCATATTTGTTCGACACGTGGAAAACGGCCATTATTGGGCGTAGAAGCCAAGGAACGCAACATCTACAAGAAACCGGACTTTATTCAAACAAGTACACGGAACTTGGAGGAGAACCCGCCTTGCAATGCCGAAGACAATCTGCGCGCCGGACTCATCGTCATTGAAGCCTGGTTCGGGGGCTACTGAGGGAGTCCTAGATTAGGGGGTGTTCGGATAGCCGAACTATACCTTCAAGTCGGACTCCTGGACTATGAAGATACAAGATTGAAGACTCCGTCCCGTGTCCGGAAGGGATTTTCCTTGGCGTGGAAGGCAATCTTGGCGATACGGATGTTCAGATCTCCTACCATTGTAACCGACTCTATGTAACCCTAACCCTATCCGGTGTCTATATAAACCGGAGGGTTCTAGTCCGTAGGACGACATACACATCAACAATCATACCATAGGCTAGCTTCTAGGGTTTAGCCTCTCTGATCTCGTGGTAGATCAACTCTTGTATTACCCATATCATCAATATTAATCAAGCAGGATGTAGGGTTTTACCTCCATCAAGAGGGCCCAAACCTGGGTAAAACTTCGTGTCCCCTGCCTCCTGTTACCATCCGGCCTAGACGCACAGTTCGGGACCCCCTACCCGAGATCCGCCGGTTTTGACACCGACACCCGCCGTCACCACCATCTGGTCGCCTGCGCCACGCCGCACCCCTCCATCCCCTTCGCCGCCGCCGGAACCCGCCGGAGGCCGCCGCCCCGTCACCGCCCGACGCTAGCGCCGTCGTCTTGCGTTCGTCGTCGTCGCTCGCTGTGAGCCGCCTTCTTTCTTCCCCTCATCCTACTAGTTTTTTTCAAATTAAACCGGTTAATCTCGGTTTTATTAAACCATGCGGTTTTAGTGAAAAATCGGTCTCCGGTTTCTTTTTATTTAACCATGGTAGTTGTTTTTATTATTTAGTGGTCGTTCACCGTATAGCTGCCGCAGTGAACACTCTCTGGCCTCTCACAGTGCGCCACATGGCCAGGGACTTGTTTGTGATAGTTTTCTTCACTATTTAGTCCCTGTAATTAGCAGATTAGTCCCTAAACTTAAAATAGCCACAACTTTTTACCTGTAGGCCCAAATTCGATGAAACCAGCGGCAAATTCTTTGTATTGATTAGATCTATCCAGTAGCATCATGTTTGTAAACTTTTTCCAAATTCAAATTTGAACTTTATTCAGATTTGAATTCGAACTTCAAATGGCCATATCTCCTAAACCGTAGCTCCGATTGATGTGATTCTTTTTGCACCGTGTCATCGTTGCCAAACCCTATCAGTTGGACCTATCTCACGATATTTTTCACACATTAGGATCTGTCCATGATAGTTTTACTATTATGCCATGTATGCAATTTAGTGCACATCACATCTTTGCACCCTATGTCACAGGTTGTTTTGCACTTAGGAAATTTCTATGCTAGTTAAGTGTGTTGTATGTTCATTTGGTTTTTCCAAGACTTTTTGCTTTGCACGTTCTTTGAGGTTCTCTGAAATGATTGCTTATGTGAATGCAATGTTTGACTTTATAGATTTTCATCGGAGAGTGACGAATAGTTCTATAAAGTAAATTTCTGAGAGCGATATAATCTTCATCAACTATTACCAGGCAAGTTCACATTTGACCATTCTTCCAATCACCTATGTTTTATATTATGCACTTAGTCCTTTTGTGGTAGGATTGCATGGTGGGATGTATTGTTGCCAGATGGCTATGCCGTTACCTAGTAGTTCATTTGAGGTAGGTCTGATCTATACAACCTTGTCACCACCGTGTAAGTTTATTTCTGCCTCGCAAATGTAGACGTGGAATTGGGAAGTGTTCATGGTGAGACATGAGTGACAAAGTAGTAATCAGGACCAAGACTTGTAAATGAACTACCTGGGTGGAGGTTTGGTTTGAATTGTGGCGAAGTACAGTGGGAGCATGCATGGTAAATCCATGGTGGTGCACCACTAGTGGTCCGTCCGCCCAGGCTCAGAGAGATCAATCGTATTCTCATGTCTAGAAGCTTACGTGTGCAGCCACAAGCCAATATGGGCTCTGGCTTAGTTGAGTAGTTAGTGTGACCCCTTCCGGGATGGGCTAGCAGATGTAGAATGATGTAGGTGTACCGGCCTATCTGTGGGTTAAGGGGGAACATTTTCGAAAGACTATGTCTCGGTCATCCTGTTCTCGAACACCAGGCAGTGCAAGAATTTCAAGGGAGGGTCGAGTCTTGTGGGGAAAAGTGCGCAAACCTCTGCAGAGTGTTAAAACCTAATCGATTAGCCGTGTCCCCAGTTACGGACAACTTGAGCATCTAGTAGTGGAAATACTGGGAGATCTCATCACTCTTAATTAAACAGTTGGGTTTTAAATGAAACTTTGGGAATGGATTTAGTTGGGGTTACCAACTCATCCTATGTTATACAGTAGTGGTAGAATAATATCTTTTATTCTAGGGGGAAACTAGCTTTATGCAAAAACTAAACTTAGAGCTTTCCACCAGCCAGATTGCATGTACAAATAGGTTCATTATTCTTATGATGTGACTTTCCAGTACATTCAATGTACTGACCTACAGGGCTGCAATGTCTTATGTTGCAGGGACTTTTCTACGACGAGTAAGAGTTACGTTGTAGGGTTACGGTCTACACTCAACTTGCCGTTGGCGTTGATGGACTCCACACCCTTGTGTTTGTTTCCGCTGAGACTTATGAGGTATATATCAGTTTTACGTTATTTATACATGTGATTGCACTTTGATATATACATTGATGTACTGTGTGTGCCAGCATACCGATCCAGGGATGGCACGGGTACATAGAGGCTTGACCGTTTGAGGTCGGGTCGCTACATGCGGGAGATAAGGGTATGTGATGGGTACTTGGTATGTTGACTTTTGCGTAGACCTCCCCAGCAATGGCGCCAGAAATCCTTCTTGCTACCTCTTTTAGCACTGTGTTGGTTTTCCCCGAAGAGGAAGGGATGATGCAGCAAAGTAGCGTAAGTATTTCCCTCAGTTTTTGAGAACCAAGGTATCAATCCAGTAGGAGGCTACGCGCGAGTCCCTCGCACTTGCACAAAACAAATAAATCCTCACAACCAACGCAAATAGGGGTTGTCAATCCCTATAGGGCCACTTACGAGAGTGAGATGTGATAGATATGATAAGATAATGTTTTTGGTATTTTTATGATAAAGATGCAAAGTAAAATAAAGGCAAAGTAAATAGCAAAGTAAATAACTAAGTAGTAGGAGATTGATATGATAAAGATAGACCCGGGGGGCATAGGTTTCACTAGTGGCTTCTCTCGAGAGCATAAGTATTCTACGGTGGGTGAACAAATTACTGTTGAGCAATTAACAGAATTGAGCATAGTTATGAGAATATCTAGGTATGATTATGTATATAGGCATCACGTTTGAGACAAGTAGACCGACTCCTGCCTGCATCTACTACTATTACTCCACTCATCGACCGCTATCCAGCATGCATCTAGAGTATTAATTTAAAAACAGAGTAACGCCTTAAGCAAGATGACATGATGTAGAGGGATAGACTCACGCAATATGAAGAAATCCCCATCTTGTTATCCTCGATGGCAACAATACAATACGTGCCTTGCTGCCCTTATTGTCACTGGGAAAGGACACCGCAAGATTGAACCCAAAGCTAAGCACTTCTCCCATTGCAAGAAAGATCAATCTAGTAGGCCAAACCAAACTGATAATTCGAAGAGACTTGCAAAGATAACCAATCATACATAAAAGAATTCAGAGAAGATTCAAATATTATTCATAGATAGACTTGATCATAAACCCACAATTCAACGGTCTCAACAAACACACCGCAAAAAGAAGATTACATCGAATAGTTCTCCACAAGAGAGGGGGAGAACATTGTATTGAGATCCAAAAAGAGAGAAGAAGCCATCTAGCTACTAACTATGGACCCGTAGGTCTGAGGTAAACTACTCACACTTCATCGAAAGGGCTATGGTGTTGATGTAGAAGCCCTCCGTGATCGATGCCCCCTCCGGCGGAGCTCCGGAACAGGACCCAAGATGGGATCTCGTGGATACAGAAAGTTGCGGCGGTGGAATTAGGGTTTTGGCTTTGTATCTGATCGTTTGGGGGTACGTGGGTATATATAGGAGGAAGAAGTACGTGGGTGGAGCAACATGGGGCCCATGAGGGTGGAGGGCGTGCCTGGGGGGGTAGGCACGCCCCCTACCTCGTGGCCTCCTGTTACGTGTCTTGACGTAGGGTCCAAGTCTCCTGAGTTGTATTCAATGAGAAAATCACGTTCCCGAAGGTTCCATTCCGTTTGGACTCCATTTGATATTCCTTTTTCTTCGAAACCCTAAAATAGGCAAAAAACAGCAATTCTGGGCTGGGCCTCTGGTTAATAGGTTAGTCCCAAAAATAATATAAAAGTGGATAATAAAGCCCAATAATGTCCAAAACAGTAGATAACATAGCATGGAGCAATCAAAAATTATAGATACATTGGAGACGTATCACATCTTTATCACAGAAATACCAAAAATATTATCCTATCATATCTATCGGATCTCACTCTCGTAAGTGACCATGAAGGGATTGACAACCCCTTATCGCGTTGGTTGCGAGGAGTTATTTGTTTTGTGCAGGTACGAGGGATTCGCGTGTAGCCTCCTACTGGATTGATACCTTGGTTCTCAAAAACTGAGGGAAATACTTATGCTACTTTGTTGAATCATTCTTTCCTCTTCAAGGAAATCCAACGCAGTGCTCAAGAGGTAGCAAGAAGATTTCTGGCGCTGTTGCCGGGGAGTCTACGCAAAAGTCAACATACCAAGTACCCATCACAACCCTTATCTCCCGCATTACATTATTTGCCATTTGCCTCTCGTTTTCCTCTCCCCCACTTCACCCTTTCCGTTTTATTCGCCCTCTCTCTCTATCCTCCCTCTCTTTCTCTATTTGCCTCTTTTTGCCCGCTTTTTGTTTGCTTGTGTGTTGGATTGCTTGCTTGTCATGACGGCTCAAGATAACACTAAATTGTGTGACTTTACCAATACCAACAATAATGATTTTACTAGCACCCCGATTGCTCCTCTTATCGATGCTGAATCTTGTGAAATTAATGCCGCTTTGCTGAATCTTGTCATGAAAGATCCGTTTTCCGGCCTTCCTAGTGAAGATGCCGCTACCCATCTAAATAGCTTCGTTGATTTGTGTGATATGCAAAAGAAGAAAGATGTGGATAATGATATTGTGAGAGAAGTGCATATTACACCCCTCAACTCTAGCCCTAGTCTAATATACAACCCCCAACTCTAAAACCGTCTAATCTGCAACCTCCAACTCTTAAAACCGGCCAAAATTCAACCCTCCCCTCCCCTTGACCGGTTTTGGCCGGGTTTGACCCATTTATTGATGAACAGTAAGTTCGGAAAAAAATGAAAATTCAGAAAAATAAAATTTTAGAAAGCATTTTTTGCCTCTGGATGAACAGTATTTCAAAAAAAATTGGGAACAGAATTTTTAAAAAATAAATTCGACTTTTCACCAGTGAACAGTATTAAAAATTCAGTTTGTTTTACATGTACCCGGAGGTAATAAATTGGAAACAAAATTCACCGGGATTTGTTTTTTGAATTACTGTAAACAGCATGAACAGTATTCAAAAAAGTAAAAAAATCAGGAAAATCATTTTTTCACTGCGTGAACAGTGACCGAGGGAAAAATTTTGTTCCAAAAGTTCGAACTTTTTTTGAATTACTGTTCGCACGGTGGAAAAGTTGAAAATATTTTTAAAATTTTGTTCCCAACTATTTCTTGAATTTACAATTTTTTTATTTTTATTTTTCTGAATTTTCCATTTTTTCAAATTTACTGTTCATCAGTCAATGGGTCAGACCCGGTCAAAACCGGTCAAGGGGAGAGGAGGGTTGAATTTTGGTCGGTTTTAAGAGTTGGAGGTTGCAGATTAGACGGTTTTGGAGTTGGAGGTTGTATATTAGACTAGGGCTAGAGTTGAGGGGTGTAATATGCTCTTCTCTTTGATATTGTTAAGTTGAAGCTATTTCCTTTTTCGCTTAGAGATCGTGCTAAAGCTTGGTTTTTGTCTTTGCCTAAAAACAGTATTGATTCTTGGAACAAGTGCAAAGATGCTTTTATCTCTAAGTATTTTCCTCCCGCTAAGATCATCTCCCTTAGAAACGATATTATGAATTTTAAGCAACTTGATCATGAACATGTTGCACAATCTTGGGAGAGGATGAAATTAATGATACGTAATTGCCCTACTCATGGTTTGAATTTGTGGATGATTATACAAAAAATTTATGCCGGATTGAATTTTGCTTCTAAAATCTTTTAGATTCGGCCGCGGGAGGCACTTTTATGGAAATCACTTTAGGAGAAGCTAGTAAACTCCTAGATAATATTATGGTTAATTATTATCAATGGCATACTGAAAGATCTACTAATAAAAAGGTGCATGCGATAGAAGAAATTAATGTCTTGAGTGGAAAGATGTATGAACTTATGAAATTATTTGCTAGTAAGAGTGTTTCTTCTGATCCTAATGATATGCCCTTGTCTACTTTGATTGAGAAAAATAATGAATCTATAGATGTGAATTTTGTTGGTAGGAACAATTTTGGTAACAACGCGTATAGAGGAAATTTTAATCCTAGGCCTTATCCTAGTAATCCCTCTAATAATTATGGTAATTCCTACAACAATTCTTATGGAAATTATAATAAGATGCCCTTTTATTTTGAATCTAATATTAAAGAATTTATTACTTCGCAAAAGAATTTCAATGCTTTGATTGAAGAAAAATTGCTTAAGATTGATGAGTTGGCTAGGAACGTTGATAGAATTTCTCTTGATGTTATTCTTTCAAACTTAGATCTATTCCACCTAAGCATGATATCAATGAGTCACTCAAAGCCATGATGATTTCCATTGATGAGTGCAAAGAAAGAACCGCTAGGATGCGTGCTAAGAAAGATGCCTTTATAAGAGCGTGTTCTTCTAGTTCCTATGAGAATAAAGATGAAGATCTAAAAGTTATTAATGTGTCCCCTATTAAATCTTTGTTTTGCAATATGAATCTTGATAATGATTTGACTGAATATGATCCACTTTACCTAGAAGGCGTTCCAAAAATTCAGAGTTCTTAGATCTTGATGCTAAATTTGATGAAAGTGGGATTGAAGAAATTAAAACCCTAGATGTTGATAAACACACTATGTTGGATTTCAAGGAATTTAATTATGAAAATTGCTCTTTGATTGATTGTATCTCCTTGTTGCAATCCGTGCTAAATTCTCCTCATGCTTATAGTCAAAATAAAGCATTTACTAAACATATCGTTGATGCCTTGATGCAATCTTATGAAGAAAAACTTGAGTTGGGAGTTTCTATCCCTAGAAAACTTTATGATGAGTGGGAACCAACTATTAAAATTAAGATTAAAGATCATGAGTTCTATGCTTCATGTGATTTGGGTGCTAGTGTTTCCACGATTCCAAAGAGTTTGTGTGATTTGTTAGGTTTCCATGATTTTGATGATTGCTCTCTAAACTTGCATGTTGCGTATTCCACTATTAAGAAACCAATGGGAAGAATTAATTATGTTCTTATTATCGCAAATAGGAATTATGTGCCTGTAGATTTTATTGTTCTTGACATAGATTGTAATCATTCATGTCCTATTATTCTTGGTAGACCTTTCCTTAGAACGATTGGTGCAATTATTGATATGAAGGAAGGAAATATTAGATTCCAATTTCCGTTAAGGAAAGGCATGGAACACTTTCATAGAAAGAAAATTAAATTACCTTATGAATATATTATGAGAGCCACTTATGCATTGCCTACCAAAGATGGCAATACCTAGATCTATCCTTGCTTTTTATGCCTAGCTAGGGGCGTTAAACGATAGCGCTTGTTGGGAGGCAACCCAATTTTATTTTTATTCCTTGCTTTTTGCTCCTGTTTAGTAATAAATAATTTACTTGGCCTCTGTTTTGGTTGTGTTTTTTGTGTTTAATTAGAGTTTGTGCCAAGTAGAACCATTGAGAAGACTTGGGGAAAGTCTTGATATCTTGCTGTAAAAAACAGAAACTTTAGCGCTCATGAGAACTGCTGCAATTTTTATTTGGAAAGTGCTATTTAGTTAATTCTTTTTGCATATGATTAATAGATAAATTCCTAACGTCCAGAAATTTATTTTAGAATTTTTGGAGCTCCAGATCTTGTGATAGCTACAGATTACTACAGACTGTTCTGTTTTTGACAGATTCTGTTTTTCGTGTGTTGTTTGCTTATTTTGATGAATCTATGGATAGTAAAATAGTTTATAAACCATAGAGAAGTTGGAATAAAGTAGTTTTAACACCAATATAAATAAAGAATGAGTTCATTACAGTACCTTGAAGTGGTGTTTTGTTTTCTTTCGCTAACGGAGCTCATGAGATTTTCTACTTTAAGTTTTGTGTTGTGAAGTTTTCAAGTTTTGGGTAAAGATTTGATGGATTATGGAACAAGGAGTGGAAAGAGCCTAAGATTGGGGATGCCCATGGCACCCCCAAGATAATATAAGGACACCTAAAAGCCAAAGCTTGGGGATGCCCCGGAAGGCATCCCCTCTTTCATCTACTTCTATCGGTAACTTTACTTGGAGCTATATTTTTATTCACCACATGAATTGTGTTTTACTTGGAGCGTCTTGTATGATTTGATTCTTTGCTTTTTAGTTTGCCACAATCATCCTTTCTGTACACACCTTTTGAGAGAGCCATACATGATTAGGAATTTGTTAGAATACTCTTTGTGCTTCACTTATATCATTTGAGTTATATAGTTTTGCTCTAGTACTTCACTTATATTTTTTTTAGAGCACGGTGGTGGAATTGTTTTATAGAAACTATTGATCTCTCATGCTTCACTTAGATTATTTTGAGAGTCTTAAATAGCACGGTAATTTGCTTAAATAATCCTAATATGCTTGGTATTCAAGAATAGTAAAAACTTACTTATGACTGTGTTGAATGCTATGAGAAGTTTGATGCTTGATAATTGTTTTGACACATGAATATGGTGATATTAAAGTTGTGCTAGTTGATTAGTTGTGAATTTGAGAAATACTTGTGTTAAAATTTGTGATTCCCGTAGCATGCACGTATGGTGAACCGTTATGTGATGAAGTCGGAGCATGATTTATTTTTTGATTGTCTTCCTTATGAGTGGCAGTCGGGGACGAGCGATGGTCTTTTCCTACCAATCTATCCCCCTAGGAGCATGCGCGTAATACTTTGCTTTGATAACTTGTAGATTTTTGCAATAATTATATGAGTTATTTATGACTAATGTTGAGTCGATGGATTATACGCACTTTTCTTCCTTCCACCATTGCTAGCCTTTCTAAATACCGCGCACCTTTCGCCGGTATCATACACCCACCATATACCTTCCTCAAAACAGCCACCATACCTACCTATTATGGCATTTCCATAGCCATTCCGAGATATATTGCCATGCAACTTTCCATCGTTCCGTTTATTATGTCACACTCCATCATTGTCATATTGCTTAGCATGAACATGTAGTTGACATTGTATTTGTGGCAAAGCCACCATTCATAATTCTTCCATGCGTGTCACTCTTGATTCATTACATATCCCGTTACACTGCCGGAGGCATTCATATAGAGTCATATTTTGTTCTAAGTATCGAGTTGTAATTATTGAGTTGTAAGAAAATAAAAGTGTGATGATCATCATTATTAGAGCATTGTCCCGGTGAGGAAAGGATGATGGAGACTATGATTCCCCCACAAGTCGGGATGAGACTCCGGACGAAAAATAAAAAAAATAGAAAATGGAAAGAAAAGAGGCCATAAAAAGGGAGAAAAGGCCCAAAAAAATAAAAATGAGAGAAAAGGAGAGAAGGGACAATGTTACTATCCTTTACCACACTTGTGCTTCAAAGTAGCACCATGATATTCATGATAGAGAGTCTCTCATTTCATCACTTTCATATACTAGTGGGAATTTTTCATTGTAGAACTTGGCTTGTATATTCCAATGATGGGCTTCCTCAAAATGCCCTAGGTCTTCATGAGAAAGCAAGTTGGATGCACACCCACTTAGTTTCTTTTGTTGAGCTTTCATATACTTATAGCTATAGTGCATCTATTGCATGGCAATCCCTACTCACTCATATTGATATCTATTGATGGGCATCTCCATAGCCTACTGATACGCCTAGTTGATGTGAGACTATCTTCTCCCTTTTTGTCTTCTCCACAACCACCATTCTATTCCACATATAGTGTTATATCCATGGCTCACGCTCATGTATTGCGTGAAGATTGAAAAAGTTTGAGAATATCAAAAGTATGAAACAATTGCTTGGCTTGTCATCGGGGTTATGCATGATTTAAATATTTTGTGTTGTGAAGATAGAGCATAGCCAGACTATAAGATTTTGTAGGAATAACTTTCTTTGGCCATGTTATTTTGAGAAGACATGATTGCTTTGTTAGTATGCTTGAAGTATTATTATTTTTATGTCAATATTAAACTTTTATCTTGAATCTTTCGGATCTGAATATTCATACCACAATTAATAAGAATTACATTAAAATTATGCCAAGTAGCACTTCACATCAAAAATTATCTTTTTTATCATTTACCTACTCGAGGACGAGCAGGAATTAACCTTGGGGATGCTTGATACGTCTCCAACGTATCTATAATTTTTGATTGATCCATGCTATATTATCTACTGTTTTGGACATTATTGGGCTTTATTATCCACTTTTATATTTTTTTGGGACTAACCTATTAACCGCAGGCCCAGCCCAGAATTGTTGTTTTTTTGCCTATTTTAGAGTTTCGAAGAAAAGGAATATCAAACAAAGTCCAAATGGAATGAAACCTTCGGGAACGTGATTTTCTCACCGAACATGATCTAGGAGACTTGGACCCTACATCAAGAAATAAAGGAGGAGGCCACGAGGTAGGGGGCGCGCCTACCCCCCTCCCCCCAGGCGCGCCCTCCAGCCTCGTGCCCCCCTGTTGCTCCACCGACGTACTCCTTCCTCCTATATATACCTACGTACTCCCAAACGATCAGATACGGAGCCAAAACCCTAATTCCACCGCCATAACTTTCTGTATCCATGAGATCCCATCTTGGGGCCTGTTCCAGAGCTCCAGCGGAGGGGGCATCCATCACGGAGGGCTTCTACATCAACACCATAGCCTCTCCGATGAAGTGTGAGTAGTTTACCTCAGACCTTCGAGTCCATAGTTATTAGCTAGATGGCTTCTTCTCTCTTTTTGGATCTCAATACAATGTTCTCCCCCTCTCTCATGGAGATCTATTCGATGTAATCTTCTTTTTGCGGTGTGTTTGTTGAGACCGATGAATTGTGGGTTTATGATCAAGATTATCTATGAACAATATTTGAATCTTCTCTGAATTCTTTTATGTATGATTGGTTATCTTTGCAAGTCTCCTCGAATTATCAGTTTGGTTTGGCCTACTAGATTGATCTTTCTTGCAATGGGAGAAGTGCTTAGCTTTGGGTTCAATCTTGCGGTGTCCTTTCCCAGTGACAGTAGGGGCAGCAAGGCACGTATTATATTGTTGCCATCGAGGATAACAAGATGGGGTTTGTATCACATTGCATGAATTTATCCCTCTACATCATGTCATCTTGCTTAAGGCGTTACTCTGTTTTCATGAACTTAATACTCTAGATGCATGCTGAATAGCGGTCAATGAGTAGAGTAATAGTAGTAGATGCAGGCAGGAGTCGGTAGGCAGGAGCTCAATGGCCCACTTGGCAATCCGGCCCGTAGCATCGCGATTGTTTATTATGTCATTGAGTGGTACTTTGGAAGCCATCGTGATCGAGCACTCTTGGAAGTAGTGTCGTAGATTCCGGGATGCCATGAAGACCGCATATGCTATCTTTTGGTAATGAGGGTACCGGGATTTGCATGGTGTGAGGATAGTGGGTATGTAGTATACCGGTTTCTGAAGTGGGAACTTGTGTCCGTCCTCCTTTCACTCAATGATGAGCACTGCGCTCACTACCTGGTGTGTTGCAGAGATGTATAATAACATTGGTTCGCTGACGTTCAGCGTGGCCAGGATTGGGTTGTTTGCTAAAAGAGCCTTTATTTCTTCCAGTCCGGCCGTTGCCGCATCCATCCACTCGAAGTGGTCGGTGCGTTGGAGAAGGTGATAAAGTGGCAATGATTTTTCTCCTAGTCTGGAGATAAAGCGGCTTAAAGCTGCCACGCATCCGACTAGTTTTTGGACCCGTTTAAGGTCTGTTGGTGTAGCCAATTGTGACAAATCTCGGATTTTGGCTGGATTTGCCTCAATTCCTCTATTGGAAACGATGAAGCCCATCAGTTTTCCAGCGGGAACGCCGAAAACACACTTTTCTGGATTGAGCTTGATGTCATATGTCCAGAGGTTGTCGAATGTGAGACGCAGGTCATCTATTAATGACTCTACGTGTTTAGTCTTGATGACGACGTTGTCCACATATGCTTCAATTGTCTTGCCGATTTTTTTTCCAGGTATGTTTGAATCATGCGTTGGTAGGTGGCGCCGGTGTTTTTAAGCCCAAAGGGCATAGTGTTGAAGTAGAAAGGCCCGTATGGGGTAATGAATGTCGTTGCGGCTTGATCAGACTCCTTCATTTTGATTTGATGGTATCTAGAGTATGCGTCGAGGAAACACATTGAGTCGTGTCTTGCCGTAGCGTTAATAATCTGATCGATGCAGGGGAGGGGGAAGGGATCCTTAGGGCAAGCCTTATTGAGGTCTTTGAAATCGATGCATAGGCGCCAAGATTTATCCTTAGGCACCATCACCAGGTTTGCTAGCAAGTCCGGGTGTTCTATTTCTCGGATGAATCCAACCTCGATTAACTTGGCTAGCTCCTCCCCCATAGCTTGTCGTTTGGGTTTGAAAAAGTGCCACATTGTTTGCTTGACCGGCTTATATCCCTTCAATATATTGAGGTTGTGTTCGGCCAACCTGCGTGGGATTCCTGGCATATCAGAAGGGTGCCAGGCGAATATGTCCCAGTTCACGCACAGGAACGCTCGTAGTGCAGCGTTAACCGTTGGGTCCAGCTGTGCCCCGATGGAAGCTGTCTTTTTAGGGTCCGTCGGGTGGACTTGACATTTGACTATTTCGTCTGTTGGTTTAAAGGAGGTGGATTTGGGCCGCTTATCAAGGACTACGTCGTCTCTGTCCACCGTAGAGCGTAGTGCGGTTACCTCTTCGGCCACGAGGGCCTCGGACAGTGCCTCGAGAGCCAAGGATGCGGTTTTGTTTTCGGCGCGGAGGGCTATGTATGGATCACTCACGAGAGTGATAATACCATTGGGCCCGGGCATCTTGAGCTTCACATACCCGTAATGAGGTATAGCTTGAAAGCGTGTGAATGCATCTCACCCCAACAGGGCGTGATATCCACTGTTGAATGGGGCCACTTGGAAGGTTATCTCTTCGGACCGATAGTTCTCCGGTGTGCCGAATACCACGTTGAGTGTAATTTTCCCCGTGCAACGCGCCTCCCGACTGGGAATGATTCACCGAAAGGTCGTATTACTTTGCTCGATGCGGCTCCTGTCTATTTCCATTTTATTTAGTGTGTCCTCGTAGACGAGGTTTAGTCCGCTACCGTCGTCCATGAGCACTTTAGTGAGCCAAAAGCCATCCACAATTGGATTGAGGACCAAGGCGGCTGGTGACCGGACTGACCGAATTTTTGTTTGCCACTGGCGTTGAAAGTTATGGTCGTGTCGTTCCAGGGTTTATAGTTGCGACTTGGTAGACTTCGGCGAGGTCGCGGAGTGCCCTCTTGCGCCGATTGTTTGAAGCGAAAGTCTCGAAGACCGTTAATACTATGAGGTCGTCGTCCTTCGGGGGGTGTTGCTCTGAGGTGTTTTTGGTGAGGATATCCTCGCCGCTCTTGGCCACTTGCCGGAGTATCCAACATGCTCTAAGGTTGTGGGTTCGTACGGTATCCGTTGTCATGTGTATTTTGCCTGGCCTATCGAGCCATCCCTCAAGAACGGTTCCGTGTCCCGTAATGGGCTTAGTTTTCTTCACTATGGGGTCAGGTGCCCCATGGGGGTGCATCCTTTATGCTCGCCAGAGGGGTCGAGTGGAGACCGGTGGTTCCCAGCGAGCTGTCTGAGTTTTCCAGGGGCTTTCCATTGCGCGGTACTTCTGTACTATGGTTGCCAAGTCAGCAAAGTGTGATACGCGACGGCGGTTGATGGCGTTGAGGATTCCTTCATCCGTGCAATTAATGCAGAATATTGAAATCGTGTCCTCGTCACGGCAAACTTTAATCTTGTCTTTGACAAGGAGGAATCTGGCCCAAAAGTGATGGACTGTTTCCTGAGACTGTTGTTGTTGGGGAACGCGGTAATTTCAAAAAAATTCCTACGCACATGCAAGATCATGGTGATGCATAGCAACAAGAGGGGAGAGTATCGTCTACATACCCTTGTAGACCATAAGCAGAAGCGTTATGACAACGCGCTTGATGTAGTCGTACATCTTCACGATTGACTGATCTAGTACCAAAGAAACGGCACCTCCGCGATCTGCACATGTTCAGCTCGATGACGTCCCGCAAACTCACGATCTAGTAGAGCTTCGTGGGAGAGTTTCGTCAGCACGACGACATGATGACGATGATGATGTTGCTATCGGAACAGGGCCTCGCCTAAGCACTGCTATGATATAACCGAGGTGGATTATGGTGGAGGGGGCACCGCACACGGCTAAAGATCAATGATCAACTTGTGTGTCCATGGGGTGCCCCCCTCCCCCATATATAAAGGAGTGGAGGAGGGGGAGGGCCGGCCCTCTTTATGGCGCACCCTAGGGGAGTCCTACTCCCTCCGGGAGTAGGATTCCCCCCTTTCCTAGTAGAACTAGGAGCCCTTCCAAGTAGGAGTAGGAGAGGAAGGAAGGAGGAGAGAGGGAGGAAGGAAAGGGGGCAGGCCCCCCTCCCAATTCGGATTGGACTTGGAGGGCGCGGCTACCTCTTTTCCCTTCCCTCTCCTCTATTCCACTAAAGCCCAATAAGGCCCATATACTCCCCGGGGGGTTCTGGTAACCTCCCGGTACTCCGGAAAAATGCCCGAACCACTCGGAACCATTCCGATGTCCGAATATAGGCTTACAATATATCGATCTTTATGTCTCGACCATTTCGAAACTCCTCGTCATGTCCGTGATCAAATCCGGGACTCCGAACTACCTTCGGTACATCAAAACGCATAAACTCGTAATACCGATCGTCACCGAACATTAAGCGTGCGGACCCTACGGGTTCGAGAACTATGTAGACATGACCGAGACTCATCTGCGGTCAATAACCAATAGCGGGACCTGGATGCTCATATTGGTTCCTACATATTCTATGAAGATCTTTATCGGTCAAACCGCATAATAGTATACTTTGTTCCCTTTGTCATCGGTATGTTACTTGCCCGAGATTCGATCGTCGGTATCTCAATACCTAGTTCAATCGTGTTACTGGCAAGTCTCTTTACTCGTTCCGTAATGCAACATCCTGTAACTAACTCATTAGTCACATTGCTTGCAAGGCTTATAGTGATGTGCATTACCGAGAGGGCCCAGAGATACCTCTCTGAGAGGGCCCTGAGATACCTCTCCGACAATCGGAGTGACAAATCATAATCTCGATCCATGCCAACTCAACAAACACCATCGGAGACACCTGTAGAGCACCTTTATAATCACCCAGTTATGATGTGACGTTTGGTAGCACACAAAGTGTTCCTCCGGTATTCGGGAGTTGCATGATCTCATAGTCATAGGAACATGTATAGTTATGGAGAAAGCAATAGCAACAAACTAAACGATCATCGTGCTAAGCTAATGGATGGGTCAAGTCAATCACATCATTCTCTAATGATGTGATCCCGTTAATCAAATGACAACTCATGTCTATGGTTAGGAAACATAACCATCATTGATTCAACGAGCTAGTCAAGTAGAGGCCAACTAGTGACACTCTGTTTGTGTATGTATTCACACATGTACTAAGTTTCTGGTTAATACAATTCTATCATGAATAATAAACATTTATCATGATATAAGGAAATATAAATAAGAACTTTATTATTGCCTCTAGGGCATATTTCCTTCAGTCTCCCACTTGCACTAGAGTCAATAATCTAGATTACATTGTAATGATTATAACACCCATGGAGTCTTGGTGTTGATCATGTTTTGCTCATGAGAGAGGCTTAGTCAACGGGTGTGCATGATGTCTACTACACAACCTTCTTCTTGTAGACGTCGTTGGGCCTCCAAGTGCAGAGGTTTGTAGGACAGTAGCAAATTTCCCTCAAGTGGATGACCTAAGGTTTATCAATCCGTAGGAGGCGTAGGATGAAGATGGTCTCTCTCAAGCAACCCTGCAACCAAATAACAAAGAGTATCTTGTGTCCCCAACACACCCAATACAATGGTAAATTGTATAGGTGCACTAGTTCGGCGAAGAGATGGTGATACAAGTGGTATATGGATGGTAGATAAAGGTATTTGTAATCTGAAAATATAAAAACAGCAAGGTAACTAATGGTAAAAGTGAGCGTAAACGGTATTGCAATGCTAGGAAACAAGGCCTAGGGTTCATACTTTCACTAGTTCAAGTCCTCTCAACAATAATAACATAATTGGATCACATAACTATCCCTCAACATGCCAAAGAGTCACTCCAAAGTCACTAATAGCGGAGAACGAACAAAGAGATTATGCTAGGGTATGAAACCACCTCAAAGTTATTCTTTCCAATCAATCCGTTGGGCTATTCCTATAAGTGTCACGAACAGCCCTAGAGTTCGTACTAGAATAACACCTTAAGACACAAATCAACCAAAACCATAATGTCACCTAGATACTCCAATGTCACCTCAAGTATCCGTGGGTATGATTATACGATTTGCATCACACAATCTCAGATTCATCTATTCAACCAACATAAAGGACCTCAAAGAGTGCCCCAAAGTTCTACCGGAGAATCACGGCGAAAACGTGTGCCAACCCCTATGCATAGGTTCATGGGTGGAACCCGCAAGTTGATCACCAAAACATACATCAAGTGAATCACGTGATATCCCATTGTCACCACAGATATCCACAGCAAGACATACATCAAGTGTTCTCAAATCTTTAAAACCTCAATCTGATAAGATTACTTCAAAGGCGAAACTCAATTCATTACAAGAGAGAAGAGGGGGAGGAGAAACATAAGATCCAACTATAATAGCAAAGCTCGCGATACATCAAGATCGTGCCAAATCAAGAACACGAGAGAGAGATCAAACACATAGCTACTGGTACATACCCTCAGCCCCGAGGGAGAACTACTCCCTTCTCATCATGGAGAGCACCGGGATGATGAAGATGGCCACTGGTGAGGTTTCCCCCCCTCCGGCAGGGTGCCGGAACAGGGTCCCGATTGACTTTTGGTGGCTACAAAGGCTTGCGGCGGCGGAACTCCAGATCTAATCTCTGTTCTGGAAGTTTTAGGGTACGACGATATATATGGGTGCAGGAAGTACGTCAGAGGAGCCACGGGGGCTCCACGAGGCAGGGGCGCGCCCTAGGAGGGGCGCGCCCCCACCCTCATGAGCACCTCCCGTATCTCCTGACGTGGAGTCCAAGTCTATCCGGTGGCTTTCGTTCCAAAAATAACTTCTCCAGTTGATTTCGTTCCGTTTCGACTCCGTTTGATATTCCTTTTCTTCGAAACACTGAAATAGGCATAAAACAACAAATCTGGGCTGGGCCTCCGGTTAATAGGTTAGTCCCAAAAATAATATAAAAGTGGAAAATAAAGCCCAATATTGCCCAAAACAGTAGATAATATAGCATGGAGCAATAAAAATTTATAGATACGTTGGAGACGTATCAAGCATCCCCAAACTTAATTCCTGCTCATCCTCGAGTAGGCAAATGATAAAAAAAGATAATTTTTGATGTGGAATGCTAGTTGGCATAATTTCAATGTAATTCTTCTTAATTATGGTATGAATATTCAGATCCATAAGATTCAAGACAAAAGTTTAATATTGACATAAAAATAATAATACTTCAAGCATACTAACAAAGCAATTATGTCTTCTCAAAATAGCATGGCCAAAGAAAGTTATCCCTACAAAATCATATAGTCTGGCTATGCTCTATCTTCACCACACAAAATATTTAAATCATGCACAACCCCGATGACAAGCCAAGCAATTGTTTCATACTTTTGATGTTCTCAAACTTTTTTCAATCTTCACGCAATACATGAGCGTGAGCCATGGACATAGCACTATAGGTGGAATAGAGTGGTGGTTGTGGAGAAGACAAAAAAGGGGGGAGATAGTCTCACATCAACTAGGCGTATCAATGGGCTATGGAGATGCCCATCAATAGATATCAATGTGAGTGAGTAGGGATTGCCATGCAACGGATGCACTAGAGCTATAAGTATATGAAAGCTCAACAAAAGAAACTAGTGGGTGTGCATCCAACTCGCTTGCTCACGAAGACCTAGGGAATTTTGAGGAAGCCCATCATTGGAATATACAAGCCAAGTTCTATAATGAAATATTCCCACTAGTATATGAAAGTGACAACATAGGAGACTCTCTATCATGAAGATCATGGTGCTACTTTGAAGCACAAGTGTGGTAAAAGGATAGTAGCATTGCCCCCCCCCCCTTTTTGGACTTTCTTTTTTTTGGCCTTTTTTTTATTTGGCCTTCCTTTTTTATGGCCTTTCTCTTTTTTTTTGGGACAATGCTCTATTGAATGATGATCAAAACACTTCTATTTATTTACAACTCAATGATACAACTCGATACTAGAACAAAGTATGAATCTATATGAATGCCTCCGGCGGTGTACCGGGATATGCAATGAATCAAGAGTGACAAGTATGAAAGAATCATGAATAGTGGCTTTGCCACAAATACTATGTCAACTACATGATCATGCTAAGCAATATGACAATGATGAATGTGTCATGATGAACAGAATGGTGGGAAGTTGCATGGCAATATATCTCGGAATGGCTATGGAAATGCCATAATAGGTAGGTATGGTGGCTGTTTTGAGGAAGGTATATGGTGGGTGTATGGTACCCGCGAAAGTTGCGCGGTACTAGTGAGGCTAGCAATGGTGGAAGGGTGAGAGTGCGTATAATCCATGGACTCAACATTAGTCATAAAGAACTCACATACTTATTGCAAAAATCTATTAGTTGTCGAAACAAAGTACTACGTGCATGCTCCTAGGGGGATAGATTGGTAGGAAAAGACCATCGCTCGTCCCCGACCACCACTCATAAGGAAGACGATCAATAAATAAATCATGCTCCGACTTCCTCACATAATGGTTCACCGTACGTGCATGCTACGGGAATCACAAACTTCAACACAAGTATTTATCAAATTCATAACCACTCAACTAGCATGACTCTAATATCACCATCTCCATATCTCAAAACAATTATCAAGTATCAAACTTCTCATAGTATTCAACACACTCATAAGAGAACTTTATTATTCTTGAATACCTAGCATATTAGGATTTTAAGCAAATTACCATGCTGTTTAAGACTCTCAAAATAATCTAAGTGAAGCATGAGAGTTCATATATAAAACTACCACCATGCTCTAAAAGATATAAGTGAAGCACTAGAGCATCGACAAACTACACCGAAAGATATAAGTGAAGATCAATGAGTAGTTGATAATTATGCAACCATGTGAAGACTCTCTAACATTTAATAATTTCAGATCTTGGTATTTTATTCAAACAGCAAGCAAATCAAAACAAAATGGCATCTACGAATAGCAAACATTATGTGAAGAAGCAAAAAACTTAGGATCAACCGATACTAACCGATAGTTGTTGAAGAAGAAAGGTGGGATGCCAACCGGGGCATCCCCAAGCTTAGACGCTTGAGACTTCTTGAAATATTATCTTGGGGTGCCTTGGGCATCCCCAAGCTTGAGCTTTTGTGTCTCCTTAATTCCTCTCATATCACGGTCTCCTAAATCTCAAAAGCTTCATCCACACAAAACTCAACAAGGACTCATGAGATAAGTTAGTATAAACCATTGCAAAAACCTTATCATACTCTACTGTAGCAAATCACTAAAATTATTATTCAACATTGCATACTAAATGCCTCTGCATATTTAATAGTCCTATCCTCAAATAGAATCATTAAAGAAGCAAACATATGCAAACAATGCAAACATAACAGCAATCTGCCTAAACAGGATAGTCTGTAAAGAATGCTGCAACATCCATACTTCCCTAGATCCAAAAATTATGAAAGAAAATTCCCACTGTAGTAAATTTATCAGAGCTTAATATGCAAAAGGTTTCAACATTTTATCACATTCTGACTTCTCTAGGGAATTATTGCAACAGCGGTAAACTTTCTGTTTTCAAACAGCAACATGTATACTTGTAACATAGGCATAGTAAAGGCTATCTATGACACTTTTATTGAAATAAAAGATGCAAAACATTGTTCTAAATAACAGCAAGCAAGTCCTAACAAAATAAATTGATGCTCCAAGCAAAACACATACCATGTGGTGAATAAAAATATAGCTCCAAGTAAAGTTACCGATGAACGAAGACGAAAGAGGGGATGCCTTCCGGGGCATCCCCAAGCTTAGGCTCTTGGTTGTCCTTGGATATTACCTTGGGGTGCCTTGGGAATCCCCAAGATTAGTCTCTTGCCACTCCTTATTCCATAGTCCATCGAAACTTTACCCAAAACTTGAAAACTTCACAACACAAAACTTAAAGTATAAAACTCGTAAGCTCCGTTAGTATAAGAAAATAAATCACCACTTCAAGGTACTGTAATTAACTCATTACTTATTTATATTGGTGTTAAAAATACTGTATTCCAACTTATCTATGGTTTATAAACTATTTTACTAACCATAGATTCATCAAAATAAGCAAACAACACGCGAAAAACCGAATCTGTCAAAAACAGAACAGTCTGTAGTAATCTGGATCAAACGTATACTTCTGGAACTCATAAAATTCTCAAAGAAATTGCTGGACCTGAGGAATTTATCTATTAATCATTTTCAAAAATAATTAACTAAATATCACTCTCCAATAAAAAATGGCAGCAATCCTCGTGAGCGCTAAAGTTTCTGTTTTTTACAGCATGATCACAAAGACTTTCCCCAAGTCTTCCCAAAGGTTCTACTTGGCACAAACACTAATTAAAAGCATAAAACCACATCTAAACAGAGGCTAGATGAATTATTTATTACTAAACAGGAACAAAAAGCAAGAAACAAAAATAAAATTGGGTTGCCTCCCAACAAGCGCTATCGTTTAACGCCCCTAGCTAGGCATGATGATTTCAATGATGCTCACATAAAAGATAAGAATTGTAACATAAAGAGAGCATCATGACGAATATGACTAGCACATTTAAGCCTAACCCTCTTCCTATGCATAGGGATTTTGTGAGCAAACAACTTGTGGGAACAATAATCAACTAGCATAGGAGGGCAAAACAAGCATAACTTCGAAACTTTAAGCACATAGAGAGGAAACTTGATATTATTGCAACTCCTAAAAGCATATATTCCTCCCTCATAATAATTTTCAGTAGCATAATGAATGAATTTAACAATATAACCAGCACCTAAAGCATTATTTTCATGATCTACTAGCATAGAAATTTTATTACTCTCCACATAAGCAAAATTCTTCTCATCAATAGTAGTGGGAGCAAACTCAACGAAATAACTATCATGGGATTGAAAATTGAAATCAAGATGACAAGTTTCATTGTTACCATTACTCTTTAAAGCATATGTGTCATCACAATAATCATCATAGATAGGAGGCATGCTTTCATCATAATAAATTTGCTCATCAAAACTTGGGGGACAAAAAATATCATCTTCATCAAACATAGCTTCCCCAAGCTTGTGGCTTTGCATATCATTAGCATCATGGATATTCAAGGAATTCATACTAACAACATTGCAATCATGCTCATCATTCAAATATTTAGTGCCAAACATTTTATAGATCTCTTCTTCTAGCACTTGAGCACAATTATCCTTTCCATCATACTCACGAAAGATATTAAAAAGGTGAAGCGTATGAGACAAACTCAATTCCATTTTTTATAGTTTTCTTTTATAAACTAAACTAGTGATAAAACAAGAAACTAAAAGACTCGATTGCAAGATCTAAAGATATACCTTCAACCGCTAACCTCCCCGGCAACGGCGCCAGAAAAGAGCTTGATGTCTACTACACAACCTTCTTCTTGTAGACGTTGTTGGGCCTCCAAGTGCAGAGGTTTGTAGGACAGTAGCAAATTTCCCTCAAGTGGATGACCTAAGGTTTATCAATCCGTAGGAGGCGTAGGATGAACATGGTCTCTCTCAAGCAACCCTGCCAAATAACAAAGAGTCTCTTGTGTCCCCAACACACCCAATACAATGGTAAATTGTATAGGTGCACTAGTTCGGCGAAGAGATGGTGATACAAGTGGTATATGGATGGTAGATAAAGGTATTTGTAATCTGAAAATATAAAAACAGCAAGGTAACTAATGGTAAAAGTGAGCGTAAACGGTATTGCAATGCTAGGAAACAAGGCCTAGGGTTCATACTTTCACTAGTGCAAGTCCTCTCAACAATAATAACATAATTGGATCACATAACTATCCCTCAACATGCAACAAAGAGTCACTCCAAAGTCACTAATAGCGGAGAACGAACGAAGAGATTATGGTAGGGTACGAAACCACCTCAAAGTTATTCTTTCCAATCAATCTGTTGGGCTATTCCTATAAGTGTCACAAACAGCCCTAGAGTTCATACTAGAATAACACCTTAAGACACAAATCAACCAAAACCCTAATGTCACCTAGATACTCCAATGTCACCTCAAGTATCCGTGGGTATGATTATACGATTTGCATCACACAATCTCAGATTCATCTATTCAACCAATACAAAGGACCTCAAAGAGTGCCCCAAAGTTCTACCGGAGAATCACGATGAAAACGTGTGCCAACCCCTATGCATAGGTTCATGGGTGGAACCCGCAAGTTGATCACCAAAACATACATCAAGTGAATCACGTGATATCCCATTATCACCACAGATATCCACGGCAAGACATACATCAAGTGTTCTCAAATCTTTAAAGACTCAATCTGATAAGATTACTTCAAAGGGGAAACTCAAATCATTACAAGAGAGAAGAGGGGGAGGAGAAACATAAGATCCAACTATAATAGCAAATCTCGCGATACATCAAGATCGTGCCAAATCAAGAACACGAGAGAGAGAGAGAGAGATCAAACACATAGCTACTGGTACATACCCTCAGCCCCGAGGGAGAACTACTCCCTCCTCGTCATGGAGAGCACCGGGATGATGAAGATGGCCACCGGTGAGGTTTCCCCCCCCCTCCAGCAGGGTGTCGGAACAGGGTCCCGATTGACTTTTGGTGGCTACAGAGGCTTGCGGCGGCGGAACTCCAGATCTAATCTCCGTTTTGGAAGTTTTAGGGTACGACGATATATATGGGTGCAGGAAGTACATCGGAGGAGCCACGGGGGCCCCACGAGGCAGGGGGCGCGCCCTAGGAGGGGCGCCCCCACCCTCGTGAGCACCTCCCGTATCTCCTGACATGGAGTCCAAGTCTATCCGGTGGCTTTCGTTCCAAAAATAACTTCTCTAGTTGATTTCGTTCCGTTTCGACTCCGTTTGATATTCCTTTTCTTTGAAACACTAAAATAGGCATAAAACAACAAATCTGGGCTGGGCCTCCGGTTAATAGGTTAGTCCCAAAAATAATATAGAAGTGGAAAATGAATCCCAATATTGCCCAAAAAAGTAGATAATATAGCATGGAGCAATAAAAAATTATAGATACATTGGAGACGTATCAGTGCAACATTCAGATCCGTATGTATCTTGCAAATCTCTATGTCTCCCTCCTTGACTTGACCGCGGATGGAATTGAAGCGTCTCTTGATGTGCTTGGTTCTCTTGTGGAATATGTATTCCTTTGCCAAGGCAATTGCACTAGTATTGTCACAAAAGATTTTCATTGGATCCGATGCACTAGGTATGACACCTAGATCGGATATGAACTCCTTCATCCAGACTCCTTCATTTGCTGCTTCCGAAGTAGCTATGTATTCCACTTCACACGTAGATCCCGCCATGATGCTCTGCTTGGAACTGCACCAACTGACAGCTCCACCACTTAATAAAAACACGTATCCGGTTTGTGACTTAGAGTCATCTGGATCAGTGTCAAAGCTTGCATCGACGTAACCGTTTACGACGAGCTCTTTGTCACCTCCATATACAAGAAACATATCCTTAGTCATTTTCAGGTATTTCAGGATGTTCTTGACCGCTGTCTAGTGATCCACTCCTGGATTACTTTGGTACCTCCCTGCTAAACTTATAGCCAGGCACACATCAAGTCTGGTACACGGCATTGCATACATGATAGAGCCTATGGCTGAAGCATAGGGAAGACCTTTCATTTTCTCTCTATGTTCTGCAGTGGTCGGGCATTGAGTCTGACTCAACTTCACACCTTGTAATACAGGCAAGAACCCTTTCTTTGCTTGGTCCATTTTGAACTTCTTCAAAACTTTATCAAGGTATGTGCTTTGTGAAAGTCAAATTAAGCGTCTTGATCTATCTCTATAGATCTTGATGCCCAATATATAAGCAGCTTCACCGAGGTCTTTCATTGAAAAATTCTTATTCAAGTATCCTTTTATGCTATTCAGAAATTCAGTATCATTTCTGATCAACAATATGTCATCTACATATAAGATCAGAAATGCTACGGAGATCCCACTCATTTTCTTGTAAATACAGGCTTCTCCAAAAGTCTGTATAAAACCATATGCTTTGATTACACTATCAAAGCGTATATTCCAACTCCGGAGGCTTGCACCAGTCCATAAATGGATCGCTGGAGCTTGCACACTTTGTTAGCACCTTTTGGATCGACAAAACCTTCTGGTTGCATCATATGCAACTCTTCTTTAAGTTATCCATTAAGGAATGCAGTTTTGACATCCATTTGCCAAATTTCATAATCATAACATGCGGCAATTCCTAACATGATTCAGATGGACTTAAGCATCGCTACGAGTGAGAAGGTCTCATCATAGTCAACTCCATGAACTTGTCGGAAACCTTTTGCAACAAGTCAAGCTTTGTAGACAGTAACATTACCGTCAGCGTCAGTCTTCTTCTTGAAGATCCATTTATTCTCTATGGCTTGCCGATCATCGGGCAAGTCAACCAAAGTCCACACTTTGTTCTCATACATGGATCCCATCTCAGATTTCATGGCTCAAGCCATTTTGCGAATCTGGGCTCATCATCGCTTCCTCATAGTTCGTAGGTTCATCATGGTCAAGTAACATGACTTCCAGAACAGGATTACTGTACCACTCTGGTGCGGATCTTACTCTGGTTGACCTACGAGGTTCGGTAGTAACTTGATCAGAAGTTTCATGATCATCATCATTAGCTTCCCACTTACTGGTGTAGGAATCACTGGAACTGATTTCAGTGATGAACTACTTCCAATAAGGAGAAGGTACAATTACCTCATCAAGTTCTACTTTCCTCCCACTCACTTCTTCTGAGAGAAACTCCTTCTCTAGAAAGGATCCATTCTTAGCAACGAATATCTTGCCTTCGGATCTGTGATAGAAGGTGTACCCAACAGTCTCCTTTGGGTATCCTATGAAGACACATTTCTCCGATTTGGGTTCGAGCTTATCAGGTTGAAGCTTCTTCACATAAGCATCGCAGCCCCAAACTTTAAGAAACGACAACTTGGGTTTCTTGCCAAACCATAGTTCATAAGGTGTCGTCTCAACGGATTTAGATGGTGCCCTATTTAATGTGAATGCAGCTGTCTCTAAAGCATAACCCCAAAACGATAGCGGTAAATCAGTGAGAGACATCATAGATCGCACCATATCTAGTAAAGTACGATTACGACGTTCGGACACACCATTACGCTGTGGTGTTCCAGGTAGCGTGAGTTGCGAAACTATTCCGCATTGTTTCAAATGAAGTCCAAACTCATAACTCAAATATTCGCCTCCACGATCAGATCGTAGAAACTTGATTTCTTGTTACGATGATTTTCCACTTCACTCTGAAATTCTTTGAACTTTTCAATGTTTCAGACTTATGTTTCATTAAGTAGATATACCCATATCTGCTCAAATCATCTGTGAAGGTGAGAAATAACGATATCCGCCGCGAGCTTCAATGTTCATTGGACCACATACATCAGTATGTATGATTTCCAATAACTCTGTTGCTCGCTCCATTGTTCCGAGAACGGAGTTTAGTCATCTTGCCCATGAGGCATGGTTCGCAAGTACCAAGTGATTCATAATCAGTGATTCCAGAAGTCCATCAGAATGGAGTTTCTTCATGCGCTTTACACCAATATGACCTAAACGGCAGTGCCACAAATAAGTTGCACTATCATTATCAACTCTGCATCTTTTGGCTTCAATACTATGAACATGTGTATCACTACTATCAAGATTTAGTAAAAATAGACCACTCATCAAGGGTGCATGACCATAAAAGATATTACTCATATAAATAGAACAACCATTATTCTCTGATTTAAATGAATAACCGTCTCGCATCAAACAAGATCCAGATATAATGTTCATGCTCAACGCTGGCACCAAATAACAATTATTTAGGTCTAAAACTAATCCCGAAGGTAGATGTAGAGGTAGCGTGCCGACGGCGATCACATCGACTTTGGAACCATTTCCCACGCGCATCGTCACCTCGTCCTTAGCCAATCTTCGCTTAATCCGTAGCCCCTGTTTCGAGTTGCAAATGTTAGCAACTGAACCAGTATCAAATACCCAGGCACTACTGCGAGCATTAGTAAGGTACACATCAATAACATGTATATCAAATATACCTTTCACTTTGCCATCCTTCTTCTCCGCCAAATACTTGGGGCAGTTCCGCTTCCAGTGACCAGTTCCTTTGCAGTAGAAGCACTCAGTCTCAGGCTTAGGTCCAGACTTGGGTTTCTTCACTTGAGCAGCAACTGGCTTGCTGTTCTTCTTGAAGTTCCCCTTCTTCCCTTTACCCTTTTTCTTGAAACTGGTGGTCTTGTTGACCATCAACACTTGATGCTCCTTCTTGATTTCTACCTCCGCAGCCTTTAGCATTGCGAAGAGCTCAGGAATCGTCTTATCCATCCCTTGCATATTATAGTTCATCACGAAGCTCTTGTAGCTTGGTGGCAGTGATTGAAGAACTCTGTCAATGACACTATCATCAGGAAGATTAACTCCCAGTTGAGTCAAGTGGTTGTGGTACCCAGACATTCTGAGTATATGTTCACTGACAGAACTATTCTCCTCCATCTTGCAGCTGTAGAACTTATTGGAGACTTCATATCTCTCAATCCGGGCATTTGCTTGAAATATTAACTTCAACTCCTGGAACATCTCATATGCTCCATGACGTTCAAAACATCGTTGAAGTCCCGGTTCTAAGCCATAAAGCATGGCACACTGAACTATCGAGTAGTCATCAGCTTTGCTCTGCCAGGTGTTCATAACATCTGGCGTTGCTCCTGCAGCGGGTTTGTCACCTAGCGGTGCTTCCAGGACGTAATTCTTCTGTGCAGCAATGAGGATAATCCTCAAGTTACGGACCCAGTCCGTGTAGTTGCTACCATCATCTTTCAACTTAGCTTTCTCTAGGAACGCATTAAAATTCAACGGAACAACAGCACGGGCCATCTATCTACAACAACATAGACATGCAAAATACTATCAGGTACTAAGTTCATGATAAATTAAAGTTCAATTAATCAAATTACTTAAGAACTCCCACTTAGATAGACATCTCTCTAATCATCTAAGTGATCACGTGATCCATATCAACTAAACCATGTCCGATCATCACGTGAGATGGAGTAGTTTTCAATGGTGAACATCACTATGTTGATCATATCTACTATATGATTCACGCTCGACCTTTCGGTCTCAGTGTTCCGAGGCCATATCTGCATATGCTAGGCTCGTCAAGTTTAACCCGAGTATTCTGCGTGTGCAAAACTGGCTTGCACCCGTTGTATGTGAACGTAGAGCTTATCACACCCGATCATCACGTGGTGTCTCGGCACGACGAACTGTAGCAACGGTGCATACTCAGGGAGAACACTTATACCTTGAAATTTAGTGAGAGATCATCTTATAATGCTACCGCCGAACTAAGCAAAATAAGATGCATAAAGGATAAACATCACATGCAATCAATATAAGTGATATGATATGGCCATCATCATCTTGTGCCTTTGATCTCCATCTCCAAAGCACCGTCATGATCACCATCGTCACCGGCTTGACACCTTGATCTCCATCGAAGCATCGTTGTCGTCTCGCCAACTATTGCTTCTACGACTATCGCTACCGCTTAGTGATAAAGTAAAGCAATTACATGGCGATTGCATTTCATATAATAAAGAGACAACCATATGGCTCCTGCCAGTTGCCGATAACTGTGTTACAAAACATGATCATCTCATACAATAAAATTTAGCATCATGTCTTGACCATATCACATCACAACATGCCCTGCAAAAACAAGTTAGACGTCCTCTACTTTGTTGTTGCAAGTTTTACGTGGCTGCTACGGGCTGAGCAAGAACCGTTCTTACCTACGCATCAAAAACCACAACGCGGTATAGTGATTGCTTTTTGATCTTCAGAAAGAACCATGTTCATTGAATCCGATTCAACTAAAGATACAGAAACAAACACCCACTAGCCACACACCTGTGTGTGAAGCTCGTTGGTAGAACCAGTCTCGCGTAAGCGTACGCGTAATGTCGGTCTGGGCCGCTTCATCCAACAATGCCGCTGAATCAAGAATCAACTAGTGACGGCAAGCAATATGTATATACCCACGCCCACAACTCCTTTGTGTTCTACTCGTGCATATAACATCTATGCATAAACCTGGCTCGGATGCCACTGTTGGGGAACACAGTAATTTCAAAAAAAATCCTACGCACACACAAGATCATGGTGATGCATAGCAACGATAGGGGAGAGTATCGTCTACGTACCCCTGTAGACCGTAAGTGGAAGCGTTATGACAACGTGGTTGATGTAGTCGTACATCTTCACGATCGACCGATCTAGTACCGAAGATATGGCACGTCCGCGATCTGCACACGTTCAGCTCGGTGACGTCCCACGAACTCATGATCTAGTAGAGCTTCGAGGGAGAGTTTCGTTAGCACGACAGTGTGATGACGGTGATGGTGTTACTACCGAAACAGGGCTTCGCCTAAGCACCGCTATGATATTACGACATGGATTATGATGGAGGGGGCACCACACACGGGTAAAAGATCAATGATCAACTTGTTTGTCTATGGGGTGCCCCCCTCCCCCGTATATAAAGGAGTGGATGAGGGGAGGGGTCGGCCCTCTGTATGGCGCGCCCTGGAGAGTCCTACTCCCACCGGGAGTAGGATTCCCTCCTTCCATGTAGGAGTAGGAGAGAAGGAAGGGGAGAGAGGGAGGAAAGGAAAGGGGGTCAGCCCCTCCCAATTGGATTGGGCTAGGGGGCGGCCTCCCACTTTTCCTTCCCTCTCCCTCTTTCACTAAGGCCCAATAAGGCCCATATACTCCCCGGGGAGTTCCGTAACCTTCCGGTACTCCGGAAAATGCCCGAACTCATCCGGAACCATTACGTTGTCCAAACACAGGCTTCCAATATATTGATCTTTATGTCTCGACCATTCGAGACTCTTTGTCATGTCGATGATCAAATCCGAGACTCCGAACTACCTTCGTACATCAAACACATAAACTCGTAATACCAATCGTCACAGAACGTTAAGCGTGCGGACCCTACGGCTTCGAGAACTATGTATACATGACCGAGCATGTCTCCGCGTCAATAACCAATAGCGGAACCTGGATGCTCATATTGGTTCCTACATATTCTACGAAGATCTTTATCGGTCAAACTGCATAATGGTATACGTTGTTCCCTTTGTCATCAATATGTTACTTGCCCGAGATACGATCGCCGGTATCTCAATACCTAGTTCAATCTCGTTACCGGCAAGTCTCTTTACTCGTTCAGTAATGCTACATCCCGTAACTAACTCATTAGCTACATTGCTTGCAAGGCTTATAGTGATGTGCATTACTGAGAGGGCCCAGAGATACCTCTCCGACAATCGGAGTGACAAATCCTAATCTTGATCCATGCCAACTCAACAAACACCATCGGAGACACCTGTAGAGCACCTTTATAATCACCCAGTTACGTTGTGACGTTTGGTAGCACACAAAGTGTTCCTCCGGTATTCGGGAGTTGCATGATCTCATAGTCATAGGAACATGTATAGTTATGGAGAAAGCAATAGCAACAAACTAAACGATCATCGTGCTAAGCTAATGGATGGGTCAAGTCAATCACATCATGCTCTAATGATGTGGTCCAGTTAATCAAATGACAACTCATGTCTATGGTTAGGAAACATAACCATCATTGATTCAACGAGCTAGTCAAGTAGAGGCAAACTAGTGACACTTTGTTTGTCTATGTATTCACACATGTACTAAGTTTTTGGTTAATATAATTCTAGCATGAATAATAAACATTTATCATGATATAAGGAAAAATAAATAACAACTTTATTATTGCCTCTAGGGCATATTTCCTTCAGCTGTCGTATGTACATGAGGTTGCATATATCCGGCGGGCCGGAATTGCTTGGCGAATATTGCTTGTGGTGGGTTGGTGGCTTTAAATCCGAACCCTGGCCCAATTTGGAGTCCGGTGCTTGAAAAACTTCCGAGCTTGTTAGTTCGGGCTCCGGGATGTCAAACGATTTTCTAGGCCCAATGCCCGATTCCAGGTTCGGAGGACTGGGTGTGTCGTTCCGCAGATGGGTATCCGGCTCTTCGGACTCGGAAATTCGAACATAGTTTGTCTTCAACATAGGGGAAGAATTGTTGTTTTGCTCCTCTACGACCGCTATCTGATGGGTGATCGACAGAGATTTGATTCCTCTTTGATCGGGTTTAAGCCCAATCTGATCATAGTCTGTAGCGACCCCCATGGAGGCGATGTGATCCAGGAGTTCATTTAAAGATGACCACTCCGCCGGATCCATCCATCTGGAGTATTCGGAGTCAACACGGAGGCGATTCTCGATGACCTGAGAAGTCATCGTCGGCTTAACGGCCGAACGGGCGGTCATGGTAAAGCCGCCCAGCCGGAGGGTTTGGCTTGAGGACAGGGCTCCTCCGGAGGTGATACTATCCTTGATAACAAGGCGAGCCATCAATCCTATCTTCGACATCACATCAGAACTCTCAATGAAAGCACCGATCTCCATGTCCGATCTCGGGTAGGGGGTCCCAAACTATGTGTCTAAGGTCGATGGTAACAGGAGACGGGGGACACAATGTTAACCCAGGTTCGGGCCCTCTTGATGGAGGTATACCCTACTTACTGCTTGATTGATCTTGATGAATATAAGGATTACAAGAGTTGATCTACCACAAGATCATAATGGCTAAACCCTAGATGTCTAGCCTATATGATTGTGATCGCCTCTACGGACTAAACCCTCCGGTTTGTATATACACCGGAGGGGCCTAGGGTTGTACAGAGTTGGTTTACAGTGGAAGTCTTCTGTCTTGTATCTTCGTGGCCCATCAGTCCGGCCCACGTCACATAGGCCGAACGTCCGAGGACCCCATAATCCAGGACTCCCTCAATCGCTCCCAGATCGGAACAGGTATGGCCTTGTTGATGACAGCGGGGAAGTCATCGTGTGCATGCCCTTAAGGACCATTGCCCCGAAGCCGTAGGCATCACCGTTGAAACCTTGAATCTGTGCTCTGAGAATAAGGACCGGGTGGCACAACTAAATTTTACCACGATAATGATATAGCCGATCAGGCTAGGAATGACCTGAAGGATTAATAAACTCATACGCAATGAAGGTTGCTTAGAGTTATTGAATTGAAGTGCGGAATTGACTCACTTATCGGTGTCCTTGAGTGTCTATCAACTAACAACCCGGAGGATAATTGGAATCGGTGAGAATTAATCCTTGAAGAACTCATAAGAAGTAATATGGTTCTATGATATTATCGAGATACCACGGGGTAATACTCGAAGGTAGATCATAATAGAGGTTGCGGAGAGGTATTGATCTACAGAAGACAAGTACTTTAACTTTCCCGAGAAATGGAATCAAAGAGAAAATACGGTCGGAACCATGATTGCAAAGGATCAATTCACAGATCCAGATGATATTTCATCAAGGCAATAGTTATTATCACAAGAAGCTTCCATGATAGGATCTACATCGTGTCCATGGGCATGAACACAAAGTTCAAGGTCGACTCCCACTTCTCCAATGCACAACCTTTCATTCACTTCTCGCTTTCGATGAAGTTGTAGTGTTGAAATATTATTTTGGCAAACACCAGAAGAGTATGACTCGTGAAAACTTTCGAGTTCGCACATAATAAGGAAGGCATAGGTTCAACCCGTCAGGGTATCGTGGAAACATATACCACAAGCTTCAATAGTAAATACCACCAGCTCGAAAACAGAGCTTAGTTGAGAAAGCAGAGGATACTATTTACCAAAGGCTTTATATATCCGTGGAAAGGCTCACAAGGTTACTTGAATATGAAGGAGACTGTCGGATAATAATCCAACAAGAGGTCTGGTGGTCTACAACGGAGCTGATGTGAGTATCGGTACTCTATCAAAGGAAGAGTGCATGTGCATCAGATTATAGAAATAACTGACTAACTCAAAGCTCAAATGCAAAGGAATTATGAATTCCAAGACAAGGGATCAGAAGCAATGCTCTGAGTAGGGATGGATAAGTTGAATAGCCTTAGGGGTACAATCAATGGCAATTTGAGTGGTCGAGATCCAGCTCATGTCCGGAATGACGTCTGAATCGGAAGTATAAATTCCAGGGAACAACTGATGATTGTGTGCATTCACACACATGTTGAATCAAAAGGATCAGAATGACAATCACAAATGTTTTTTAAGTAAATTGCTAGACCAGTGGAATTAACCGGAATGCAAGTATGCAAGAATTCCAAGAACAACAGGCTCTTGAGGATTTTCGAAAGATCAAATAGTATTTCGAAGTCTTTTGCGGAACACAAGAACAACTGGGAATGAGTGGATACTCGATAAGTGCGAGGAATTATCCGTAGGGGTATTTCTATGGCAAGGAACTACAAGGCAGTGGTACAAGGGATTCTTAAAAGTCGGAGAGCAATTCGATGCATCTTGTAACAACAAGAGAAACTCAGAGTAATTGTATGAACAACAAGTGTATGTCGTTATCCATATGGATATATCGGTAGTAGGGAATTGAAAAGCAGAGGGCACAAGGGTCTCGGGAATGATCGAAGAGTATTTTCAAAATCTTCCAGTGCAGTAGGCGATCATCTGTGATAAGGGGCTCTCCGGGAGAAGTAGTTACGAGAACCTAGAGTTAGATTTAGTAAAATCATTTAACCCGAATAGAAGAGAGATCAGAGTCCTAGAGTAAGGATCGAGGAGTAAAAGATCCTAATACCATCCAAATGGCGACGTGGGCCCGTAAGACACACAGGCATGTTAATAAAATTTTTGTAATTTCTAGACTTGACTTCGGCCAAGGAGTGTGGAAGGGGGATTCCTACAGGCAGTCGGCTTTGATACCAACTTGTGACGCCCCCGATTCAATCATACACTAATCATACACTCAAACATGTACGATCAAGATCAGGGACTCACGGGAAGATATCACAACACAACTCTACAAATAAAATAAGTCAGCATCATATTACAAGCCAGGGCCTCGAGGGCTCGAATACAAAAGGTTGATCATAGACGAGTCAGCGGAAGCAACATTATCTAAGTACAGACATAAGTTAAACAAGTTTGCCTTAAGAAGGCTAGCACAAACTGGGACACAGATCGAAAGAGGCGCAGGCCTCCTACCTGGGATCCTCCTAAACTACTCCTGGTCATCGTCAGCGGTCTGCACGTAGTAGTAGGCACCTCGCGAGTAGTAGCAGTCATCATCGATAGTGGTGTCTGGCTCCTGGACTCCAATGTCTGGTCACAACAATCGGGTATAGAAAGGGGAAAAAGGGGGAGCAAAGAAACCATGAGTACTCATCCAAAGTACTCGCAAGCAAGGAACTACACTACATATGCATTGGTATCAATGAAAGGGGGTAGTATATGTGGACTGAACTGCAGAATGCCGAAATAAGAGGGGGATAGCTAGTCCTGTCGAAGACTACGCTTTTGGCCGCCTCCATCTTGCAGCATGTAGAAGAAAGTAGATGGTAAGTTCACCAAGTAACCTCGCATAGCATAACCCTACCCGGTGATCCTCCCCTCATCGCCCTGTGAGAGAGCGGTCACCGGTTGTATCTGGCACTTGGAAGGGTGTGTTTTATTAAGTATCCGGTTCTAGTTGTCATAAGGTCAAGGTACAACTCCGGGTCGTCCTTTTATCGAGGGACATGGCTATTCGAATAGATCAACTTCCCTACAGGGGTGCACCACATTTCCCAACACGCTCGATCCCCTTTGGCCGGACACACTTTCCTAGGTCATGCCCGGCCTCGAAAGATCAACACGTCGCAGCCCTACCTAGGCACAACAGAGAGGTCAGCACACCGGTCTAAATCCTATGGCGCAGGGGTCTGGGCCCATCGCCCATTCCACACCTGCACCTTGCGAGGGCGGCCGGAAGCAGACCTAGCCCCCTTAATACAAGAGCAGGCTTACGGTCCAATCCGGCGTGCGCCACTTAGTCGCTGATGTCACGTAGGCTTCGGCTGATACCATGACGTCGAGTGCCCATAACTGTTCCCGCGTAGTTGGTTAGTGTGTATAGGCCAGTGGCCAGACTCATATCAAATATCAAGATCTCGTTAAGCGTGTTATTTTTGAAATAACCACGAACGCCGACCAGGGCCAGGCCCACCTCTCTCCTAGGTGGTCTCAACCTACCCTGTCGCTCCGCCACAAAGATCCACTCAGAGGGCTGTCAGGAAAGTATGTCCTTTCAGCCCCCAATTCATGAATCAACCGCGGGTACTCAACGAGCCGACCCGACTTTAGTCACAACATGTATCATGTGTAATATGTATAGTATATACCCGTGATCAACACCCGATGTGATCATGGCCCGATAGTATAGCATGGCAGACTGACAAGAATGTAGGGCCACTGATGATAAACTAGCATCCTATACTAAGCATTTAGGATTTGTAGGTAAGGTATCAACAACTATAGCAACAATGACAGGCTATGCATCAGAATAGGATTAACGGAAACCAGTATCCTGCTAAACTACTCTAATGCAAGCAGTAGAGAGAATAATAAACGATATCTGGTGATCAGGGGGGGCTTGCCTGGTTGCTCTGGCAAGTAGGGGTCGTCAACAGCGTAGTCGATCGGGGCACCAGCAGCAGTGTCAGTCTCATAGTGTACTGGAGAGAAGAGGGGGAAGAAACAATGAATACAATCCAAACAGGTGCATAATGATGCATGACATGACAATGAGCGGTGCTAGGTGTGCCCTAACACAGTAGGAGATGATATCGACAAAGGGGAAAACATCCGGGAAAGTATTCCCGGTGTTTTACGTTTTCGGACAGATGAATCGGAGGGGGAAAGTTACGTGTTTGCTATGCTAGGGATGCGTGGCGGACGAACGGGCTGCGTATCCGGATTCATCTCGTCGTTCTGAGCAACTTTCATGTACAAAGTTTTTCCATCCGAGCTACGGTTTATTTTATATTGATTTTAAAAGATTTAAATCATTTTTAGCATTTATTTAATTATTTTAATTCAACATTATCCAGAATAGTGTTTGCTAACATCAGCATGATGTCAGCAGTCAACTGTGACCGTTGACCGGTCAAACTGACGTGTGGGTGCCACTGCCATTGACTAAGACTAAACTAAACAAGTTTAATTAGTTTAGTTAATTGATTAGTTTAATTAAGTTAATTAATTCTTTAATTAATTAATTATTTTTATTTCTATTTTAAATTCTTTTTTAATTAAATGATCTGGGGGGTGGGCCCCATTGTCAAGGCCTAGCGAGGCTAACGGGCGTGCGGGCACGCGGGCGCGGCCACGAGCGCCCGCCGGGACGAGCCCGGGTGCTGGCCCCGGGCGCGGCCAGCGGCCGCCACCGGCGGAGATGGACGCAGCCCAGCACGGCCAGCTGGAGGAGATGGCGCAGGCCGCTCGGCGGTAGGGGAGCAACAAGCAGGGGAGGAGGGGGCGCACGCGGGGGAGAGGAGGGCCAGGGGCGCGACGCAGGCATGGGCACGGCCTGTTGTGCGGGTAGCCGTGGAGGGGGAACTGCGCGGGTGAGGTACAACGAGCACGAGGCGGGGGCAGCAGGGTCGAGCCGGAGCTCGGGCGGAGGCGGGCGCGGGGTGCGGCCACGCAGGGAGAGGCGGGCGGCATGGTCGGACGTCGGCGGCGCGACGCGGTAGGGCGACGGCGGCGTGAGGCTGCAGCAGCAGCCGTGCTGCAGCAGGAGGAGCGCGGCGCACGACAGGGAGCACGGTCGCCACGGGCGTTGGGCGCGCGCGCGAAGGCGCGGACGTGGTCGGGGCGAGGGAGAGAGAGGAGGCCAGGGGCCTCACCACGGTCCTGTAGGGGAAAATGGCAGCGGAGCATGGGGAGGTTGACGGGGACGAGGCGACGACTGGGAGGTAGGCGTGCAGTCCGGCAAGGAGGGGGGCGCAGGCCGGCGAGGTGGGTCTCGGGCGGCGACGTCCTGGCGCGGGGCGGCACCGAGCGTGGTGAGCCCCGATCCGATCTGGATCGGGGGGCGAACGACGTGGGGGAGGAGTGGGGGTGTCGGTGGGGTTGACCGGGTGGAGTGGGGGTTATGGAGAGGGAGTGGGGGTGAATGGGCCGGCCGGCTGTGCCAAGGCCAAGTTGGGTTGGTTGGTTCGGCGGCCAGCTGGGCCGAACGGCCCAGTTGGCCAAGGGGTTTCTCTTTTTTCTATTTTTATTTCTTTCTTTTATTTATTTTCTTTTCTATTTTAAATCATTTTAAAATGTTCAGGCTTTAAAAAAAACATTTTCTACACAATAATTACCTACGCAATATTTGACACTAACCGAACAATTTTGTTTTAACGTTTGAAAACTTTTGTTGTTTGACATTATTTAAATTTTGAATTTAAAAAGTTTCGACCCGACACGAGATTAAACAGTGATGGTGGTGACGTGGCATATTTAGCAGAGATTTACTGTAGCCTAATTATCCGGGCGTCACAATTCTCCTCCACTACAAGAAATCTCGTCCCGAGATTTAAGAGGTAGGGTGAGGGGAAAAGGATTTGGTTACGAAATTCTAGCGAATCTTCTCAATCTTGGTTGCTCTTCTTGAAGAGGTCGATCCATTACATTGACGCCTTCATTCCTCTGTTTCAGCCCATCATGATGAAGTAGTCATCCTTCTTCGGAAGTTCCCTCGTACTTACGAAAAGGATAAGGGGTATCTTCAGAAGAACTGAGCACTACAATGTTGCTTATCGGGTAGTTATCATCAGGGAAGGTGGCGGAAAGTAACTCTTGAAGTGAAACTTAAGAAATTACCGAGAGCAAGGTAAGAAGGTACCTTGAGAAGTTTCGAGCGGGTAGGCAATCATTCGATGCCTGAACAAAGTGTGAAAGGGGGTCCAGAGCAACGAGAAAAAGTATTGCGTCTGATACCAAAATAGATTGTTAGGAAGATGACCCATGAATTACAAATGAAATCAAGCACGAGGCATAACTTTGGCAACATGGGTGTACAGGAGAGTCGGGTTTCGATCCTGTGGAACTGTGGGTTATGGGCCCACCATGTGGGTTAAAAGTAAAAAAGGGCGGTGATATTTTGCACAGTCATGATAACAAGGCATGTCAGAGGATAGCATGTCAGTTATGTCAGCAACAATGTCGGTACCAAGGGCGAGGGACGAAGAGAACCATTTTCCTTCTCGTTGAACAAGGTGGACCAATAGGCAAAGTTCTCATCCATCGGTGGTTACCAGAATGTTATCAACAATAGCAATAGGGTCTTACCGACCGATTGTACACCTAGGTGTTTACATAAGTAGAAGAATAGTACTGCTTAGATCATATAGAACACCAGAAAGGTTAAACAAAACAATGGAAAGGAAAAAGGTGATCTTCAGATTAAACAGAACAATGGAAAGGAAAATATGTTTAAACACATATTTCAGGGGTATATCCTTCCCTAGGACAAGCAGAGCATAATATCCATGACGAGTTATAACATAGAAAACCCTTTCGAAAAGGGGAGAGAAATTTCATGGCATTGCCCATACAACGGTGTTTGGATAATTGATAAAGAAAAATTAGCATTGTGCTTCAAATGTTCTTATTGAAAAACGGAGTACCAGTGACATGCTTAGAGATAGAATTGACAAGGTCTGCAACCAAAGGTCAGACCCTGGATACACGAAGGATCCATCAGGAACAACTTGTAGAATAAGTCTTATAATTTCCTCATGGAAGAATGAATAACTTTGCTAAAAAGGGAACTATGACAATAGGTCCTCCGGCTAGGTGTGCTAGGCATAAGATCACCTTATCGGGTCATATAAAGACCAATGTTCATAACTTTTGGACATATGTTCCAACCATCATATCTGATCAAGATTCAGATCTGATTGGTGTCAGGATACCTTAGACTCAGGATGCCTAAGGAGAAAAGGGTGCGACACAAATTGACGAGATGACATTGTAGATTCTTGGGAAACGAACTATGGAAGCGAGTTCCGAAACAAGAGTTCATCATTAAACCAAGGAGAGGATAAGGAGGGTGGCTGATGGACTCAGCGCTAAGCCATTGAGATTTCCAACACGATGGATTTCCTCAATTATATGAACCAGGAGATAACATTTGTCAGACCAAATGATATAATGATGTATGTTTGAGGAAAACATACACAATTAATATTGGCTGAAGGGTGCAGCTGAAATACGGGCTTAGGTAGCATGTGTAGGGTAACGCAGCAGAAAACAAAATTTTTCCGACCTACGAACCAGCCTAGGACCACTATGCAGACTGCATACATGGTTTGATCTTTTTCGTTACTGACTCGTAGCGCAGCGGGAAGTAGAGTCGATGACGATCGGCGGTGCAGATCCCCGCAGCCAGGATTTACAACCTCCCAACCGCGAGGATGTATACCCTCATCTGCTCCTCAGACAGCCCTTCGGGAGGCGGTCGAACAGCCCCCCGGACGGTGTCGCGGACAGCCCTTCGGGAGGGCCTTCGAAACTCGAACGGTCACTCGGACAGCCCTTCAGGAGGACCTTTGAAACTCGGACGGTTACACGGACAGCCCTTTGGGAGGCACTCACGAACTAAGACTGAAACTACAATCTCTCTACAGAGTTGCACACATACGGTGTCATCTATCCGGCAGGGCTTCGTCGTCCAGAACTAGTTCCTGCCGGAACCCAGACAGCCTTTCAGCTCTACAAAACTATTTCGCGGGGAGGGAGAGAGAAGCGAGATCATTGCATGGCACTTGTATGTGAGAAGGGATGAGTAGAATGGCATCCCCTTCTCCTCCTTTTATAGGCCAAGGCAAGGGGTGGGGTGGTGGAGGAAATACCAAAACACCCATGCTACATGTCCCACATGAAGGGTGAAATGGTAACTCAAGTGGGGCACCAAGGGGACACCATGGAGGCACCCCCTTGGCCAGCTATAACCTTGCCCCCTCCCATGGGGGGGGGTCAACAAGCCACCAACATGTCTCCTAGAAACATGGGTGCTCCCTAGACAAAAAGCCACCAAACATGTAACCCCCAATTCGTGGGATCTTGTCCCCTCGTGCTGAGACAAGATGTTTTCCGCGAAACATTTTTCTGAAAAATTCCGAAAGGTCCCAGAACATTTCCGGCACCCTCTAAAATTATTCTGGGCATGATCCGAAACATTTTAGGTGTGGTGATTTTTATCAGCGAAAAGCAACAACGGCGGTTACGGCAGCTCCGGAACATTTTCGGTTTTTCTCTCCGAAAATTCCCAAAAGTTCCCAGACCAATTCTGGGGCCCTCTAAGAATTTCCAGGCGAGTGCTGAAACCATTTTTACCTAATAATATATTCCGAAATAACTTTTTGGTTTTACCGAAACTCTTTCGGTGTTCTTTCTCCGAAACTCTTTCGTTGTCTCCGAAACTTTTCTGGTGACTTTCTCTCAGACTCCCTGTCTAGTATTCAGCATATAGATGACCCTTAAGCGTGTGACCCTATAGGTTCGGTGAAGTATAGACATGAACTGGAACCCCTTCCGATCAATGATCAACATGGGAGCCGTGGACACCCATATTGACCCCTATACCCACATGAATGAATATTTGAGTGAACCTCCAGTTGTCATGTGCTATTCCTGTTGCTTCGTGATATGTTACAAATCCCCGAGGTGAGATTTACTTGCATCCCCGTGGATCAACGACTTTTCCACTATGCTAGTTACCTTGTTACCGGTTTTGTTCTCTTTTCTCGTTTCCGTGTTGTGGCATCCCTATGATCAAATCACACTGTGTCTGGCCAGACGATGATGGGTACCATAACACCGGGAGGGCCCGAGAATATCTATCCATCATCGGAGGAGCAAATCCCAATCTTGAGCTATCAAGTTACTTGACACACTTTTCCATGAACCCATAAGCCGCCGTAATAGCCACCCATTTGCGGATGATGTTTAACAAACCCCAAAGTTCATGAAGCAAGTATGAAGAAACTCGATACTCTCATGGTCTAAGGAATTATGCAAACGTTAACCATCTCTGTGTTATGTACCATTAACTTGTGATGAACGAATCTCATAGCATAACATCAATCCGGGTCGATTCAACACAAATGTTCTCTTAACATTGTGCCCTCAAAGTTGTTGGCATAGACATGCCCATGACCAGGAAAACAGAATCATCATGCAACACTTGAGCTAGTCTTAGAGGCCAGACTAGGAATACTTCTTACCGTTTATTATTCCACACGTGCATATGAGTCTTCCTCCAAGCCTCGTGTTATTGCAGACTCGAGAACCATAGCAGTTATAGCATGGAACATAAACATAATTATGAACATGGAGATAAGTAATAGCATTTATTATTGCCTCTAGGGCATATCTCCTACAGACTCCCACTTGCACTAGAGTTAGTAATCTAGTTAATGCTAATGCACTTTACACCTATGGCATACCGGTGTAAAAATTGCTTCGCATGTGGTATAGCCCGATTTCCATCGGATCTGACAACTTCAGTTCCGTGTCTATCTCTGCATATCCTCGCGTTTTCACGCTTTCACAAAATTCATATTTTGTGCGGACTTGGCTTTTATGTATGTGAATCACAGGTCGAACCTGGATTCCACAGACTGAGTTATGGAGAAACTACCCGCAGTAGTGTCCCATTGTCAAAAGCCATCTTGGAACCATACTAAGTTCATGAATGAACTATATGACTCAACATCTTGTTTGTCGCTTCTAAAGCATCAACATACTTAGTCATTTGTTATAGAATTCGCCACAGTATCCTGTTGGGAACAATTTCCAACTACCGTGCCACCATATTGTGTATCACACAAAACCCTTAACTTAAAATCGAAAATCGCATGGAGAAAAGATGAAGACTGTATCGATGTAACATTTTACAATGAACTCTTCATGATCTCCGCTTGCGAGAAAACATATCATCAGTACTTACTCTAGTACTCAATGACATCTTTCACTGTTGTCCCATGATCATTACTTTGATCACTTTAGTATCCATACTCGCAACACCTTGGGAGTATCGGACATATCTGGTTGTTTTTACATACCATGGAATACATGATTAATCCAGAACACGAAGGTGTGTGGAATCTCCATCATGTTTTTTACTCCTCAGTGTTTTGGGACACCGAGTCTTGTAAAAACTCTTTCCGTGTGACTTAGTCAAGAATCACTCCTTGGCGTTTTAAATGCTAAATAGGTTTTAGCACCTTGTCAATATGTATTCATTGCTTAGCCATATTAGGTAAATCTATCTCCATAGATCATCATGCCTAATATTGAGGCTATTTAGCCTAAGCACTTCATCAAAAAACAATTTCAAATGAAGTCCTAATTCGTGTCAAGAAATTTATTTCCAATTAACAATGTGTCAAGCACACAAGGTTTTTGGAAATATTATTACGCTCCGACTTACTTTCTTGAAATTACAATCATCTTCGTTACCCATTAATGAAGTCAGGACCCTTTGACCATTTCATCAAAGCACGAAGATTCAAATTCCATTTTTCTCTCTTCTGTCCATCACTGGAACTCTGAAGTTTGCACCCTTACTCGCATCCTCTGGATAGACAAAATGCCTTGGACTATAACACATGCAATTCCTTGGTTTCATTTCCATCAGATGGAAATCCTATTGTCATCCATGTTTCATATCTCATGATTGAAATATGTATTAATTGCTAGTTCAACCCGAATCGACTTTAAGCATCGCTACGATGAAAACAACCTCATTGTAGTCAACTCTTGTACTTGTTATTTCAACAAGTCGAGCTTTATGGATAAAACATTTTTATCCGTATCAGTTTTAAGTTCCATAAATATTCGTTAGACTCTAAGTCTTCCGAAAGGTGTATCAAGGTTTTAATCTTGAATCACTTATATGGAAACTAACTCGGGTTGTATTGGCATTTAGCCAATTCCGGAGTCAGGGCCCATCAACGCTTCCTTGTGTATCGTAGGTATAATGTTGTATAACAACAATATCTCGTTTGCGCACCTGAGAGGTTTGCACGAGCCTTGCCTACATGGTTCAGCTGCAAGTTCGACTGAAGTTCATACATTTTATTGTAGAGACTTCCGTATCAGTCGCAATAGGAAACTCTAGAATTACTTCCAGGTTCTCTTTCCTTTGATCTGATGACGAAGATACTGTTTATCTCGTCGAGTTGCACTATTCTCCCACTCACCTTTTTGAAAGAACCATTCTCTTTAAAATCACACCGTTTCACGACAAAACTAGCCTCGGTATAGTGAGGGAGGAATACCCAACATTTTGGTATAACCTACAAAGTAGCACTTGTCTGATTTGGATTAGGTTTGTAACCTTTTACACAAGCCCCATATTCCAAATGTTAAGAAAAGATATGACATGGTTGGGCGTACCATACCATGGCTTCATTTCAACAGATCCGATGTAGCTCTTTTCAGTGTAAAAGCCGTAGTCTCTAAAGCATCACTTTAAAAGGGATAATGGCAAATTTATTTATGTCTTCTTTGACCTTACCATGTCATAAATGGTTAGATTACATCTCCATGGACTTTTCACTTGCAGTGGTGTTCCGGGAGGTGCAAGTTATGAAACCCCTTTCACAACTCATCAGACATTCGCTAAACATGTAACTCAAATATTTCTTTGTGCAATCAAATTGTAGAAACATAATTTTCTTGTTACAATAACTTCTACTTCATTTTTGAAAACCTTTCGAATGATTTCAAAAGATCCAGACTTACGTCTCATCAAGTAAATATCCATATATCTGCTTGAGTCATTTCTGAAGATAAATAAATCCACCACTTGCAACAACATGTATTGAACTACACACATCAAAATGTATGATCACCAATAAGTTTGTTGCTCGTTCCTTATGGCCTATGAATGTTATTTCAGTCACTTCACTTTTCAGAGGAAAGTTGCAACTGTCAGATGGTTCAAAATCAAACGACTTCAAAATCCATCATAATGGAATTTTTCCATGCGGGTTTCTCCAATGTGACCAAATGCAGTGCCACACATGTGTGGTATTCTTATAGTCTCGCGACATTTAGCGTCAGCGTTATGGATGTATCATATTACCATCAATATTCATAACATACATCCCATCTTGGATCGAAGCATGACCCTTCATGTTATTCATAATACTTAACAAGAATTGTTGGTTTTATGAACAACTCTTTTGCAACAAACATTGTGCAATGGGCTAGAGTGTATGAAACTCTAAAATGAATTATGAAAGTAAACCCAGAGGTATTGTATTATTATCAATATTCATAACATACATCTCATTCATAATGAAAGGATGGCCCTTGTGTTATTCATAACATCGAACATAAAAAGTTCTCTTATGAACAACCTTCTTGCAAGATACCTTATGCAATGGGCTAGAGTTTGTAAAACTCTAAATGAATTATGAAAATAAATACAGATGGCAATACACCGATGGAAGGTATAGTAAAATTTACTATGTTCCCTGTGTATACCTAACCTCATTTCTGGCTAGTTTTTTTAGGCCATAGTAGCTCTTACATTGATTCGCAACAGAATGCAATCGAGCGGGTATCTTTGTGATTAACTCACAATACCCAAGAATTAGTGATTAACATGTTTAACCATAATTCCCAAGAATTATATCTTTGACCAGCCTACTATACATCAAAAACTTGTATGGCATTCACACATGAGCTGGATATTCCAGTCATCTTTCTTTCTACCTTTATACTTCTAAAAGTTTAACTTTTAGTATTTCTCCTACTCGCAAAAGAAGCACCCAACTTAAGAGTGGCGTTAGCCCCGGACTTCCTAGGCGTGTAAGTCATACTAACACCCTTTGGACACTTCATTTCTCTTTAAGTTGTTGTTTTATTCACCTTTCATTATATGACATGCATTCTTCTGGATCCCTTTCCCAACAGTCAAATGCATAGTGAACACTTTTACTAATACTTGCAAACAAATATTGCTTTGTTTGTATCTGGAAATAATTTTCAGTTCCATGAATATCATATAACTATCCCAACTTTCGAAGTTTGGGTTTCATGGAAGCAAACATATTCCACTTGACCGTAACAGAATTCTAGCTTTTGGATCGAAGGACGAGAGTCACATGATCCATAGCATTAGTGGGAGGATACGAAAAGCATGCGATAGGACAAAGTCCTTCTCAGCACTTTTGAGGACAATCCTCACATTACGTTACCAATCATAAAGTTTTAACCAGATATTTAACAGCTATTCAATTTTAATAGGGAAGGTGGAAACGCGAGCCATTATTCTACAACTATTTTGCAAGAAACACTTAGACAGTGTTCATAATTAATTGCACTGAGAATTAAACATGTTAATTCAACAGTGCGCTCCCACTCAAATCAATATCTCTCATAATTAATTTTGAGTGATACAAGATCCAGACTTCAATTCATCGCCATAGAATCATCATCTCATAACGGGAATTTTTATCGGTAGGCCAACTTGCCGATCACATCTCTATGTGACTCTTGCTCATCTTTCGATGTGTTACTATATCAAGAATATGAACGGAGATGGCAAGAAGTATTACTATATCAAGAATTCTTAAGAGGTGGTGAAATTCTCACAACATTCTTGACATAAAGGAATCTAACACTCCAAGGGAGAACATAACATAAGTTGGATAGGAACGAGTTCCATAACATGAACAAGTTTGTGTTGGAGGGAAGGCAATAATGTTGTCGATGATAACACAATTCATCAAGGGGCTAGGATGGTATTTCTCATCATGAATTCAATTGATCTATTGGACGAAGTCAAAATATTGGTTATGATGATCATGGCAAATTTGGTAGAGAGGCTTCATGAAATAAGCAATCAAACAACGACGACATCAAGCAAAAGGACTGATGCAACGAAAGATTATTGGAACCACATATAGGACACAAACTCGGATTCAAAGTGTGTTTGAGGTGAAACGATAAAACGAGGAAACCGACGTAAGCTTAGCTCATAGTCGAAAGCTGTGCTCCAAGAATAAGGACCGGGTGGCACAGTTAAATTTAAGCACGATAATGATATAGCCGGTTAGACTAGGAATGACTTGAAGGATTAATAAGCTCATAAGCAACGAAGGTTGCTTAGAGTTATTGAATCGAAGTGCGGAATTGATTCACTTATCGGTGTCCTTGAGTGTCTATCAACTCAAAACCCGAGGGATAATTGGAATCGATGAGAATTAATCCTTGAAGAACTCATAAGAAGTAATATGGTTCTGTGATATTATCGATATACCACGGGGTAATACTCGAAGGTAGATCATAATAGAAGTTGCGGAGAGGTATTGATCTGCAGAAGACAAGTACTTTAACTTGCCCGAGAAATGGAATCAAAGAGAAAATACGGTCGGAACCACGATTGCAAAGGATCAATTCACAGATCCAGATGATATTTCATCAAGACAATAGTTATTATCACAAGAAGCTTCCATGATAGGATCTACATCGTGTCCATGGGCATGAACACAAAGTTCAAGGTCGACTCCCACTTCTCCAATGCACAACATTTCATTCACTTCTCGCTTTCGATGAAGTTGTAGTGTTGAAATATTATCTTGGCAAAACACCAGAAGAGTATGACTCGTGAAAATTTTCGAGTTCACACATAATAAGGAAGGCATAGGTTCAACCCGTCAGGGTATCGTGGAAACATATACCACAAGCTTCAACAGTAAATACCACCAGCTCGAAAACAGAGCATAGTTGAGAAAGAAGAGGATACAATTTACCAAAGGCTTTATATATCCGTGGAAAGGCTCACAAGGTTACTTGAATATGAAGGACATTGTCAGATAATAATCCAACAAGAGGTCTGATGGTCTACAACGGAGCTGATGTGAGTATCGGTGCTATATCAAAGGAAGAAGGAATGCATGTGCATTAGATTATAGAAACAACTGAATAACTCAAAGCTCAAATGCAAAGGAATTATGAATTCCAAGACAAGGGATCAGAAGCAATGCTCTGATTAGGGATGGATAAGTTGAATAGCCTTAGGGGTACAATCAATGGCAATTTGAGTGGTCGAGATCCAGCTCATGTCCGGAGTGACGTCTTAATCGGAAGGATAAATTCCAGGGAACAACTGATGATTGTGGATATTCACACACATGTTGAATCAAAAGGATCAGAATGACAATCACAAAGGTTTTTAAAGTAATTTGCTAGACCAATGGAATTAACCGGAATGCAAGTATGCAAGAATTCTAAGAACAACAGGCTGTTGAGCATTTTCGAAAGATCAAATAGTATTTTGAAGTCTTTTGCAGAACACAAGAACAACTGGGAATGAGTGGATACTCGATAAGTGCGAGGAATTATCCGTAGGGGTATTTCTACGGCAAGGAACTACAAGGCAGTGGTACAAGGGATTCTTAAAGTTGGAGAGCAATTCGATGCATCTTGTAACAACAAGAGAAACTCAGAGTAATTGTATGAACAACAAGTGTATGTCGTTATCCATATGGATATATCGGTAGTAGGGAATTGAAAATCAGAGGGCACAAGGGTCTCAGGAATGATCGAAGAGTATTTTCAAAATCTTCTGGTGCAGTAGGCGATCATTTGTGATAAGGGGCTCCTCAGTAGAAGTAGTTACGAGAACCCAGAGTCAGATTTAGTAAAATCATTTAACCCGAATAGAAGAGAGATCAGAGTCCCAGAGTAAGGATCGAGGAGTAAAAGATCCTAATACCACCCAAATGGCAACGTGGGCCCATAAGACACACAACCATGTTAGTAAAAGTTTTGTAATCTCTAGACTCGACTTCGGCCAAGGAGTGTGGAAGGGGGATTCCTACAGGCAGTTGGCTCTGATACCAACTTGTGACGCCCCCGATTCAATCGTACACTAATCATACATGCAAACATGTACGATCAAGATCAGGGACTCACGGGAAGATATCACAACACAACTCTACAAATAAAATAAGTCATACAAGCATCATATTACAAGCCAGGGGCCTCGAGGGCTCGAATACAAGAGGTCGATCATAGGCGAGTCAGCGGAAGCAACATTATCTGAGTACAGACATAAGTTAAACAAGTTTGCCTTAAGAAGGCTAGCACAAACTGGGGCACAGATCGAAAGAGGCGCATGCCTCCTGCCTGGGATCCTCCTAAACTACTCCTGGTCGTCGTCAGCGGCCTGCACGTAGTAGTAGGCACCTCACGAGTAGTAGCAGCCATCATTGATAGTGGTGTCTGGCTCCTGGACTCCAACGTCTGGTCACAACAATCGGGTATAGAAAGGGGGAAAGGGGGGAGCAAAGCAACCGTGAGTACTCATCCAAAGTACTCGCAAGCAAGGAACTACACTACATATGCATTGGTATCAATGAAAGGGGGTAGTATATGTGGACTGAACTACAGAATGCCGGAATAAGAGGGGGATAGCTAGTCCTGTCGAAGACTACGCTTCTGGCCGCCTCCATCTTGCAGCATGTAGAAGAGAGTAGATGGTTAGTTCACCAAGTAACCTCGCATAGCATAACCCTACCCAGTGATCCTCCCCTCATCACCCTGTGAGAGAGCGATCACCGGTTGTATCTGGCACTTGGAAGGGTGTGTTTTATTAAGTATCTGGTTCTAGTTGTCATAAGGTCAAGGTACAACCCCGGGTCGTCCTTTTACCAAGGGACACGGCTATTCGAATAGATCAACTTCCCTGCAGGGGTGCACCACATTTCCCAACATGCTCGATCCCCTTTGGCCGGACACACTTTCCTAGGTCATGCCCGTCCTCGGAAGATCAACACGTCGCAGCCCTACCTAGGCACAACAGAGAGGTCAGCACGCCGGTCTAAATCCTATGGCGCAGGGGTCTGGGCCCATCACCCATTACACACCTGCATGTTGTGAGGGCGGCCGGAAGCAGACCTAGCCCCCTTAATACAAGAGCAGGCTTATGGTCCAATCCGGTGCGTGTCGCTCAATCGCTGACGTCACGAAGGCTTCGGCTGATACGACGACGTCGAGTGCCCATAACTATTCTCGCGTAGTTGGTTAGTGCGTATAGGCCAGTGGCCAGACTCAGATCAAATATCAAGATCTCATTAAGCGTGTTATTTTTGAAATAACCGCGGACCCCGACCAGGGCCAGGCCCAGCTCTCTCATAGGTGGTCTCAACCTACTCTGTCGCTCCGCCACAAAGATCCACTCAGAGGGCCGTCGGGAAAGTATGTCCTTTCAACCCCAATTCGTGAATCAACCGTGGGTACTCAATGAGCCGACCCGACTTTAGTCACAACATGTATCATGTGTAATATGTATAGTATATACCCGTGATCAACACCCGACATGATCACGGCCCGATAGTATAGCATGGCAGACTGACAAGAATGTAGGGCAGCTGATGATAAACTAGCATGCTATACTAAGCATTTAGGATTGCAGGTAAGGTATCAACAACTGTAGCAACAATGACAGGCTATGCATCAGAATAGGATTAACGGAAAGCAGTATCATGCTACACTACTCTAATGCAAGCAGTAGAGAGAAGAATAGGTGATATCTGGTGATCAGGGGGGCTTGCGTGGTTGCTCTGGCAAGTAGGGGTCGTCAGCAGCGTAGTCGATCGGGGCACCAGCAGCAGCGTCAGTCTCGTAGTCTACCGGAGAGAAGAGGGGGAAGAAACAATGAATACAATGCAAACAGATGCATAACAATGCATGACATGACAATGAGCGGTGCTAGGTGTGCCCTAACACAGTAGGAGATGATACCGGTGAAGGGGGAAAACATCCAGGAAAGTATTCCCGATATTTTACGTTTTCGGACAGATGAATTGGAGGGGGAAAGTTACATGGTTGCTATGCTAGGGATGCATGGCGGACGAACGGGCTGCATAACCGGATTCGTCTCGTCGTTCTGAGCAACTTTCATGTACAAAGTTTTTCCATCCAAGCTACGATTTATTTTATATTGATTTTAAAAGATTTAAATCATTTTTAGCATTTATTTAATTATTTTAATTCAACATTATCCAGAATAGTGCTTGCTGACGTCATCATGACGTCAGCAGTCAACTGTGACCATTGACCGGTCAAACTGGCGTGTGGGTCCCACTGTCATTGACTAAGACTAAACTAAACAAGTTTAATTAGTTTAGTTAATTGATTAGTTTAATTAATCAAAATTAATTAATTTAATCAAGTTAATTAATTATTTTTATTTTTATTTTTATTTTAAATTCTTTTTTTATTAAACGTTCTGGGGGGTGGGCCCCACCGTCAAGTCCCAGCGGGGCTAACGGGCGCACGGGCGTTCGGGCACGCGGGCGCTGCCACGAGCGCTCGCCGGGACAAGCCCGGGTGCTGGCCTCGGGAGCGGCCAGCGGCCGCCGCCGGCGGAGATGGACGCAGCCCAGCACGGCCAGCTGGAGGAGACGGCGCAGGGCGCTCGGCGGTAGGGAAGCAGCAAGCAGGGGAGGAGGGCGCGCGCGGGGAAGAGGAGGGCCAGGGGCGCGAGGCCACCGTGGGCGCGTCCTGCTGTGCAGGTAGCCGCGGAGGGGGGAACTGCGCGGGCGAGGTACGGCGAGCACCGGGGGGAGCAGCAGGGTCGAGCCGGAGCTCGGGTGGAGGCGGACGCGGGGTGCGGCCACGTAGGGAGAGGCGGGCGGCATGGTCGGTCGTCGGCGGCGTGACGCGGTAGGGCGACGGTGGCGCGAGGCTGCAGCAGCAGGAGAAGGAGGCGAGGGACGGAGTGCGGCGCGCGGCAAGGAGCGTGGTCGCCACAGGCGCTGTGCGCGCGCGCGAAGGCGCGGACGTGGTCGGGGCGAGGGAGAGAGAGGAGGCCGGGGGCCTCAACGCGGTCCTGTAGGGAAAAATGGTAGCGGGGCGTGGGGAGGTTGACGGGGACGAGGCGACAACGGGGAGGTAGGCGTGTAGTCCGATGAGGAGGGGGGCGCAGGTTGACAAGGTCGGTCTCGGGCAGCGACGTCCTAGCGTGGGGCGGCATCGAGCGCGGCGAGCCTCGATCCGATCTGGATCGGGGTGGGTGAACAACGTGGGGGGAGGAGTGGGGGTGTCGGTGGGGTTAACCGGGTGGAGTGAGGGTTATGGAGAGGGAGTGGGGGTGAATGGGCCGGCCGACTGGGCCAAGGCCCAGTTGGGTCGGTTGGTTCGGTGGCCAGCTGGGCCGAACGGCCCAGGTGGCCAAGGGGTTTCTCTTTTTTTATGTTTTTATTTCTTTCTTTTATTTATTTTCTTTTCTATTATAAATCATTTTAAAATGTTCAGGCATTTTCAAAAAAAGCATTTTCTACACAATAATTACCTACGCAATATTTGACACTAACCGAACAATTTTGTTTTAACGTTTGAAAACTTTTGTTGTTTGACATTATTTAAATTTTGAATTTGAAAAGTTTCGAACCGACGCGAGATTAAACAACGACGAAGGTGGCGTGGCATATTTAGCAGAGATTTACTGTAGCCTAATTATCCAAGCGTCACACTTGTGCACAAACTCCAAGGTAAGAAGAAGAGCAAGCTTTAATATTCTCTCAGCCCGCTTCTTTTTACTCCGCGTGTAAGATTTGGTTGAATTCAAACATCGTAAAATTTGACCAATTTTATAAGGAAAACATCAAGATTCATAATACGAATTCAACATCACTAGATGCATCATAAAATTATTTTTCATTTTATATAACATTAGTACTGTAGATGTTGATATTTTTTCATATAAATTTGGTCAAACTTTATGAAGTTTAATATGCGGAGTAAAACGAAACAGACCGACACTTTTAATTAATACAGACAACTATTGAAGTAAATGTATGATACACTATTTGTTGATAATATCTCTATCTCTACTACTACAAATGCACGAGTTGCAATTCTTTTAAATCTATCAATAATAATGTACATAGGAGAGACACCACTCTCGGACCCTCCGATCTAATCCACTTAACTAAATCTAACAGTCCTATTACTCGGGTGGTTTGCTACCAATCGAATGGCCAACATTCAATGTTCTGCCACAACCCCGCGTACGTCATGCCCCAATCACTTACTTTGCGCTTGGATGTCTCCATTGAAGGGCTTGAATTGGATTTGGCATTCCAAATTTTCATTTCACCTGTTTGGATGGACACTGGATTAGCAGCACGTAATGGAAACAAAATTTCTGGAATTGACCTGCACGTGAAGGCCCCGCCAACAGTACGGAGGGCGCCCGCTTCGAATTGCCCTAAAATGGCTGGCTCCTGCAAAACGTACTGATTTGACTTTCTTTCCCTCTCCCCGCAAACAGAAAAAGAAAGATAGAAAGGGCCGTTGCGGCCACGAATCTAGGCCACCATGAAGCTTGGCGACGGCCTGCAGGTGCACTCCCTCTCATTTGCCGCTCCTTCCGCAGCATTTCCCGATGCCACCCTCCCCCATTTCCCTCGTCGCCGGTTAGTCCTCCTCCTAGTGACGCCACCCTACCTCGTCCCCAGTTGCTCCTCGTCCTCACAGGCCGCGTCCTTTGGCTTCCTCCATGTATGCGCCAGCGACGATCATCTCTTCCTCGTCCCTGGTCCATCTCCATCTGTCATGTCCCCTGAGCAGCTCATCTCCATCTGACGCCACCCCCCCCCTTTTCCTTTCACTGCTCGATGCAGCAGACCTCCAACCACCAGCACCCCCGTTCCCTTTCCCTGATCTCCTAATGCAGCAGGACACCATCATATTGTTTGGAGCTATCATATTTGAGTCTATGTATTGTTTGGAATGTCTATGAACTGTCATAGATATATGTGTTAAGTCTATCATATTTGTTGTATCTATGAATATTTGAGGCTGAAATATTGTTTTGAACTATCATATTTGAGTCTATGTACTATTTGTTTAGAAATAGTGTCATGTTATCTTAAGAGAATATTGTTGTTGTGTGTAACCATTTTGTGTTGTTGCGATTTCTATTACTATATATTCATTCAATTATAATCACATCTGAGCAAATTCCATTTTTGAGTCATGTAGAACAAAGATACAGTCTTCATAGTACTGTTGCTATGCAATTTCAAAGTTTGTCATCCAAACAAGATTTGGTATTGAAACCTCATAGACATTTCAATTTCCAATTCAGTGAATGACCAAACATGTGAATTCTTATTCATGCCATTTCAATTTCTTCACTAAATTGGAAATCCAATCGTGTCATGCCCCAAAACATGGTTCGGACGTAACAGCCGCCACGCGTTTATAAACAAAAGATTATAAACATGTGAGGCCTAAACTAAAACTTTTCACAATAATACACGTAATAAGCATGTATTCTTTATTCTGGGGATACATAGTTCTTGCTGAAAATAAACTTCTAAAGTACTTCAATTTATTCCCTCCCGGCGCGTGCTACGCCTACTGCTCAAAGCCAAGCTCAGGATCATTACCACCTTGGGCTGCAAAAATAGAAATTAAGCAAGGGTGAGTATGATGATTCATACCCAGCAAGTAGCATTTATTCAAGGGTACAAAAGGAGAAAGTGTTATGGATATCACAATGGTGTAATTCGGTTTCAAGGAAATGATACGACAGCAATGGACAGATTTAGCGGCGGAAAATAAAGTAGTGCAAAAGGCTGAATTAAAAGATGATATTAAACAGAGTTCAACGGAATACTGGAAATATTTATAGCGGTGTATAGGGAAAAATATTGGTATCACACGTGACCAGCAAGGTTCCCTACCCGGGACTCACAGGGGTGAATATTCACACTTTTACACTCTTAAGAGGGGTACTCCGACATCGACAGTCTCGACCAGAACCACGTGGGTTCTAGAAGAGCAGAGCCCTTCGAGCCCCTGAGGCACGACAACTTGACTTACTAGTATGGGTTGTTCCCAAGGATCCATCACCGATACCCTGTTTGGAACAAGTGTTGCCCCCAGCGGAGAACTCAGACAGTCCCATACCTGAACCGTGACCGGTACAATATGTTTGCGGTCGTGACACCAATATAGACAATATGTGAATATGGAAATAAGGAGGTCAGTGGTATGACGAAACTTATGTAGTAATCCTCACGTCTCCACGTAAGCCCAAATAATCATGACGATTACTTGCTCACCGGAACATATTTCTCTTCAACAGTACCGTGGCCAACGAACAGAGGACAGTTGCAGAAGAACTCATATATCACGGTACAGTGGCTAGCAAAAGAAATACTAGCAGCAGTATATCTCTAGATCAGTGTAACAGTGTGCAAGTCGCAGGACCAAGCACAACAACGAAATATGAACAGAGGAACTGCTACTTGCCTGACAGCAGTACCCGTCTACCACGCGGTTGCTAGGAACAACACCAGCGAGAGCTCCAACTTCTTCTTCCAGCAGACGACTCTGACTAGTGTGTCAATGGTCCTACGCTACAGCACCTGGTCGCCTTATATACTGGTAACAAGTGAGTAGCTCCTTGTGAACACATTAATCGTCGTCCAGCTGCCGCCGTAACTCCTGCTTGCTCCAAAGGATAAGCTAGTGCCCCTTTGCTTCACCTAATGGCTGGTTCGATGCACCTACTAGCTCATGCATGCATATGTTTCTAACCAGAGCAATGACACGTACATTCTATCTCTCAAAGAAAAGACACGTAGCCATGCAACAAGCCTTCTCATCGCTGCATGCAAAAATATCTACTGCCCTAGACGGTGGTACAGTGTAATCCAAGAGCTAGCTGGCCCGTGAGAAAAAAATACAGCTAACCTTACTGAGCTAGTCGGCAGGCTACGTACATGCATTACGACAACGGTGACTAGATGGATGCATGCAGTGCGTTGAGTACAGACCATGGATGTGGTGCATGCCATGCATTGATGCATGCATGTAAGTGTACGTGGATTGCTCAAGCAAATGCAATACTCCACCATCTTCTAATACAAAGAAAATCTACTAATGATTGGGATGCACCTATTGGTCTTAAGATATTTATCTCCAAAATTATTTATAAATATTAGCATGCCTGAGTTATTAGAATAATGATAGTTAAGCAAAATTTAATTCTAAATGACAATCGATGCATTTTAATTATCCTTAAGTAACACACGGGTGTTACATCCTCCCCGCCTTATAAAAATTTCGTCCTCGAAATTCAATTACCGGTCGATAGAAGATGCGGAAAGTTTTTGTAAAGTTCGTCTTCTTTTTCCCATGTCGCATCGTCCTCATTGTGGTTACTCCACTGGACTTTGACAAATCGGATAGTCATTTTTCTCATTACTCGATCTTTGACATCTAGTATTCTCAGGGGGTACTCCTCGTATGATAGGTCTGGTCTCAGTTCCACGATTGGTAGTTGTGTTGCTTCTGGCAGTGTCTCGCATTTCTTCAGTGTGGATACATGAAAAACATTATGTACCCCTGACAAGTTTGGAGGCAGCTCTAATCGGTAGGCTACTGGTCCAACTCTGCCAATAATTTGAAAAGGTCCTACATACCTTGGACTCAACTTTCCTTCAAACCAAAACGTCTCGTACCTTTTCGAGGTGAAACCTTTAGGTATACTAGATCTCCCTCTTGAAATTCAACTTCCCTCCGTTTGGTGTCTGCTTGTTTCTTTTGACGGTTCTGTGCCGCCGTTAAATGCTCCCGAACTACTCGTAGTTTTTCCTCTGCCTGTTGAACTAATTCTGGGCCTATATACTTCCTCTCACCAATTTCTTCCCAGCATATAGGAGAACGACATCTCTTACCATACAAAGCTTCATACGGAGCCATCTTTATACTGGATTGATAACTGTTGTTGTATGCAAATTTGACTAGAGGAAGGGACTCATCCCACTTTTCTTTGAAGTCCAACATGCTTGCTCGAAGCATATCTTCCAGTATTTGTATGATTCGCTCTGTTTGTCCATCAGACTGGGGATGATAGGCTGTACTAAAATTTAGTTTGGTCCCCAAGGTCTTATGTAAACTTCTCAAAAATCTTGAAACGAACCTTGGATCTCGATCTGAAGCAATATTTACAGGGACGCCATAGTTCGTAACTATCTCCCTAATATATAACCTTGTTAATTTTTCAAGGGTCATTGTTTTCTTGACTGGTATGAATTGTGCCACCTTGGTCAATCTGTCTACTATAACCCATATAGAATCATATCTTGCCGAAGTTTTCGGCAATCCGGTAACAAAATCCATACTGATATCCTCCCATTTCCAACTAGGAATTCTTAGCGGTTGCAGGAGGCCTGGTGCTTTTTGATGGTCCACCTTTACCTGCTGACATATTGGACATTCCAGGACGAATCTTGCTATTTCTCTCTTCATATTTGGCCACCAAAAATTTCCTTTAATATCCCGATACATCTTTGTGCTACCAGGATGTACAGTGTATGGAGTGGTGTGAGCTTCTTGCATGATCTCCAATTTCAACTCTGCATTTTTAGGTACACAAATACGTTCTCTCAACCATATAGATCCATCCATCCGTATGTGAAATTCTGATGGCTTTCCTTGCTCTATGCTTTCTCGGAGACTGACAAGAAAAGGATCTTCCAGTTGCTTTATCCTAATTCTTTCTTGAAGATCAGGTTTGACCTGTAGTGCCATAATAGTGATCGATGGGTCACGTACATGCACCTCTATTCCCATCTTGTCTAAGTCCTCCAAAATCTTCCTTTGTGAGGTGATTAAAGATGCCACATTGCAATCAGCTTTTCTGCTTAGCGCGTCAGCTACTGCGTTTGCTTTACCCGGATGGTAATTGATATTGACATCGTAGTCTTTAAATAGCTCGATCCATCTTCTCTGCCGCATATTTAATTCCTTTTGTGTGAAGATATATTTTAAACTCTTGTGGTCAGTAAAAATCTCACAGTGTTCTCCATACAAATAATGTCTCCATATTTTTAGAGCAAAGATTATAGCACCTAATTCCAGATCGTGTGTTGGATAATTTTTCTCATATGGTCTAAGTTGTCGAGAGGCATATGCGATTACCTTGTTGTTCTGCATGAGGACACAACCGAAACCAATTTTTGAAGCATCACAGAAAATAGTAAATCCAATCCCATTTATTGGTACTGCGAGAACTGGGGCAGACACTAGTCGACGTTTTAATTCTTGAAAACTTTCTTCGCACTTCTCGGTCCAGTCGAACTTTACTCCTTTGCGAGTGAGCTGTGTCAGTGGCGCTGCAAGCTGAGCAAAACCTTCAATAAATCTCCGGTAATATCCGGCTAACCCAAGAAAACTTCTTATCTCAGTAATCGTGGTTGGTCTGTTCCAGTCCAACACTGCCTGAACTTTTGTTGGGTCTGCAGATATACCCTCTCCAGAAATAATGTGGCCTAGGAATGATACTTTGTCTAACCAAAAGTCGCACTTCTTGAGTTTAGCGTATAACCGGTGTTTCCTCAATGTTTGAAGTACTGCTCTCAAATGTTCGGCGTGTTCCTCTTCTGTCTTTGAATATATTAAAATATCATCAATAAATACCACAACAAACTGGTCCATGAATGGTCTGAATACACGATTCATTAAATCCATAAAAGCTGCGGGTGCATTTGTTAATCCAAACGGCATGACTATATATTCGTAGTGTCCGTATCTGGTGCGAAAAGCTGTCTTTGGAATATCTCCTTCTTTAATTTTTAGCTGATGATACCCCGATTGCAAATCTATCTTTGAAAATACCCGCGAGCCTTGTAGCTGATCAAATAAATCATCGATCCTAGGCAAGGGATATTTATTCTTAATAGTTACCTTATTCAGCTCCCGATAATCAATACATAATCGCCAACTGCCATCTTTCTTCTTTACAAATAATACTGGAGCGCCCCATGGTGACATGCTTGGACGAATAAATCCCTTTTCTTCTAACTCTTTGATCTGTTGCTTGAGTTCTTTTAGTTCTGCTGGAGCCATTCTGTATGGGGTCTTTGAAATAGGATTAGTACCAGGGACCAGGTTTATGCTGAACTCAATCTCTCGGTCCGGTGGAATTCCAGGTAACTCTTTAGGAAATACATCAGGAAATTCTCTAACCACAGGAATATCCTCTATACGTTTCTCCTTTATTTCCAAGTTCCTAACTTGTGCGTACCTTGTTTTCTTGTGGCTCCCTTGGTACACTATTTTCTGTTGACCAGGTACTTGAAGTATCACTTTCTTCCCATGGCAATCAATAGTTGCATGATTTTCAATCAACCAATCCATGCCTAGTATTATATCAAAATCATGCATATCTAGTACTATCAAATCTGCCCGAAGTTCATGTCCCCTTATAATAACCGGACAATTAGTGCATACCCTTCGAGTTATCATCTCAGCCATTGGAGACTCTACCATGATTTTTTTCTTTATAGGTGTACTTTCTATTCCATGGGTACCAATAAATTTAGAAGATATAAAAGAGTGGGTAGCACCAGAGTCAAACAAAACAACCGCATTATGAGAACATACTCGGAACGTACCTGTAACCACATTGCTATCATTGTCCACCTCATTTTGGGTCAAATGATTTACTTTAGCACGAACATGTTGTTGCTTCCTTCCAGGATTGTTCGTGTACGAGGAGCAATATTCGGCTTAGGAGGCGGTGCAGGTAGGTACAATGGTGTTTTTGGTGCAGGCAAAGCAAATGACTGATTATGAGTAAAATTCTTGTTCTGGCACTGACTGATAACATGTCCCTCCTTGCCGCATCCGAAGCATTTTCCCTGTCGCTGCTCACACTGGGAAGCCATATGATCTCCATGACAAATAACACATTTATTAACTATGGGCTGATATGTTGCTCGATTATTTGAGCGCCAATTTTGATGTGCCTTCCTTTGCATGTTTCCTTGACCACGGTCGTCGAACCTCATCTTTTTGTTTGGTTTCTCAACTTCAGCACGTTCTTCAAGGTATGCTTGTTCCACTGTAAGAGCCTTGTTAGCTATGTCACGAAATGATTTTAATTCAAATACCTCCACGCGCGCCTTGATGGGTTGACGTAAGCCTTGAGCGAACCTTCGCGCCTTTACTTCATCATTTTCAACGTACGCCATCGCATAACGGGCAAGTCTAGAAAAATTAATTTCATATTCTGCCACGCTTTTATCACCTTGCTTTAGCTGTAGAAATTCAAGCTCCATTTTCCTCTGAACACTTTCAGGAAAATATTTTCTTTGAAATTCTTGCCTAAATATCGCCCAAGTAACCAAATAATTTTCTGGATATTTCTTTTTGTGCACATTCCACCAATCAAAAGCTCCACCTTGTAACATAAACGTAGCTAGTGTCACCTTCTCTTGCTCTGGACAGTGCCTTGCTTCAAATATTTTTTCTATCTCAGTTAACCAGTCATCTGCGTCCATAGGATTAGCACTGCCAAGAAAGGCAGGCGGCTTCAGTCGCATGAATTGGCGCAAGCTGTCCTGTGTCCCACCCTCATGAGAGTTCTCTCCTCGGGGTGACTGTTGTACTAACTGCTCCAAGATTACAGTCTGTCGCATTTGAGTTTGTTCCTGGCGGTTCAAAATCTCCAAGAGCAAATTACTTGGAGGAAGTTGATCTTCTGCGGTCCTTTGAGATCCACCGCTACCTCCAGCGTGGGTAGTAGAAAAATCTCCATGATCGTGGTTAGCCATCTATACAATCATGAAGGATGGAGAGCAAAATAAATAAATAAACTGCCACTCTTCATAGCATGCATCAGTACATAAAAGTTGATTTTACTATATAAGAGGGGTTGACACGTACAACCAAAATTTGCACAGCCTCACCTGACAGGAGTGCTAGTGTCAACATCAAGCTACATGCAAAGGCTAGTAAAAGTGGAAGCAACCTACTACTACTAGGGTTGCTACAGGAGGCAGACATCACATGCGAACTGGATAGGTCACACCATTACACACTAGATACTAGTAGCTCTGCCACTTCATTTATTTAAGCTAGTACGTACGACCACTCAAGTTGTACTATCGCCTGCTAGCTAGTACGTTGCACGCCCTTAGTTCTTTCCTTTCTCATCCTTCATTGCTACAAGCTGCTGACGGAGGCACCAGTTCTCTGCCTTCAAATCCATCATCTCACTCTCCTGTTTGTTGTTGACGTCTTCCAGCTCATCTCTTTCTTGCTTCAGCTTCTTGGTCTTGTGTCCCTCCTCCTCGATCCAGCGATCGCGGTCCTCCACCTCTATTTCATGGTCATGCTTTATTTCATAAAGTTGGGCCTGATGCTCCTGCTCTAACTCGTCTAGTTCTTGCTTCCTACGAACCTCATGGTACTGCTGGAGTTGTGCAATCTCCTCCTGGTGTTGCTGCTCAGAACGTGCCAAGTCCAGCAAAGTCTCCCAGTACTCATAGCTGTGCAAGTCCACTAGGCCAAAGTTCAGACTAAAGTAGAGTGATTTAAGCGCTTCACGAGCCGCCGAGCACCCAGCTTCATGATCATCCTCGCCATAGCCATAGAAGGTAGTGTATGCACCAGGGTCATGTGGAGTGACCTGCACGTGCACAGCTCCCTGGATTCCTCCATCCGAAAGAGCACTAGTAGAGATCACTGGTGGCTCTAGGTGAAAATGATCGGCTACCTCCTCGAGGATTTGCACAAAGTTAAGATGGAAGATGGTTGGGCCATCCATCCCTGATTCCAACCACACATATTAGCACTAACAAAATGCATGCATAAGAAGTGAAATACTAAATTTCATGACAGGACATATAATCAAATGAGCCACGTAAATGTTAGCTTCACATAAAATAAGCACAAAAAAGAGCGTTTCTAACTTACACGCACAAAATAATACCCTGGTTATTCCCCATTAGTTGCAACAGTTTTTAATTTTATTTAACCTAAGCTCTGATACCACTTAAGCTGTCACGCCCCAAAACATGGTTCGGACGTAACAGCCGCCACGCGTTTATAAACAAAAGATTATAAACGTGTGAGGCCTAAACTAAAACTTTTCACAATAATACACATAATAAGCATGTATTCTTTATTCTGGGGATACATAGTTCTTGCTGAAAATAAACTTCTAAAGTACTTCAATTTATTCCCTCCCGGCGCGTGCTACGCCTACTGCTCAAAGCCAAGCTCAGGATCATTACCACTTTGGGCTGCAAAAATAGAAATTAAGCAAGGGTGAGTATGATGATTCATACCCAGCAAGTAGCATTTATTCAAGGGTACAAAAGGAGAAAGTGTTATGGATATCACAACGGTGTAATTCAGTTTCAAGGAAATGATACGACAGCAATGGACAGATTTAGCGGCGGAAAATAAAGTAGTGCAAAAGGCTGAATTAAAAGATGATATTAAACAGAGTTCAACGGAATACTGGAAATATTTATAGCGGTGTATAGGGAAAAATATTGGTATCACACGTGACCAGCAAGGTTCCCTACCCGGGACTCACAGGGGTGAATATTCACACTTTTACACTCTTAAGAGGGGTACTCCGACATCGACAGTCTCGACCAGAACCACGTGGGTTCTAGAAGAGCAGAGCCCTTCGACCCCCTGAGGCACGACAACTTGACTTACTAGTATGGGTCGTTCCCAAGGATCCATCACCGATACCCTGTTCGGAACAAGTGTCGCCCCCAGCGGAGAACTCAGACAGTCCCATACCTGAACCGTGACCGGTACAATATGTTTGCGGTCGTGACACCAATATAGACAATATGTGAATATGGAAATAAGGAGGTCAGTGGTATGATGAAACTTATGTAGTAATCCTCACGTCTCCACGTAAGCCCAAATAATCATGACGATTACTTGCTCACCGGAACATATTTCTCTTCAACAGTACCGTGGCCAACGAACAGAGGACAGTTGCAGAAGAACTCATATATCACGGTACAGTGGCTAGCAAAAGAAATACTAGCAGCAGTATATCTCTAGATCAGTGTAACAGTGTGCAAGTCGCAGGACCAAGCACAGCAACGAAATATGAACAGAGGAACTGCTACTTGCCTGACAGCAGTACCCGTCTACCACGCGGTCGCTAGGAACAACACCAGCGAGAGCTCCAACTTCTTCTTCCAGCAGACGACTCTGACTAGTGTGTCAATGGTCCTACGCTACAGCACCTGGTCGCCTTATATACTGGTAACAAGTGAGTAGCTCCTTGTGAACACATTAATCGTCGTCCAGCTGCCGCCGTAACTCCTGCTTGCTCCAAAGGATAAGCTAGTGCCCCTTTGCTTCACCTAATGGCTGGTTCGATGCACCTACTAGCTCATGCATGCATATGTTTCTAACCAGAGCAATGACATGTACATTCTATCTCTCAAGGAAAAGACACGTAGCCATGCAACAAGCCTTCTCATCGCTGCATGCAAAAATATCTACTGCCCTAGACGGTGGTACAGTGTAATCCAAGAGCTAGCTGGCCTGTGAGAAGAAAATACAGCTAACCTTACTGAGCTAGTCGGCAGGCTACGTACATGCATTACGGCAACGGTGACTAGATGGATGCATGCAGTGCGTTGAGTACAGACCATGGATGTGGTGCATGCCATGCATTGATGCATGCATGTAAGTGTACGTGGCTTGCTCAAGCAAATGCAATACTCCACCATCTTCTAATACAAAGAAAATCTACTAATGATTGGGATGCACTTATTGGTCTTAAGATATTTATCTCCAAAATTATTTATAAATACTAGCATGCCTGAGTTATTAGAAAAATGATAGTTAAGCAAAATTTAATTCTAAATGACAATCGATGCATTTTAATTATCCTTAAGTAACACACGGGTGTTACAAATCGAATTCAATACGTAGCTCTTTAATACCCACGTCAAAACAAAAGTGTTATCCATGACCTTCCTCACACGATCCTCTCCTAATTAATAGCAGTACATAATATCCATGCGGACGCTAGCAACTAATTATATCTTACCTAGTATAAACATGCAATTAAGATCTTGTCAAATAGAATATTAGTAATTTAGTATGCAACACAATTGATATATTGTGTAATATTAATGTGCATTACAT
>NC_057812.1:577539581-577597893 GCF_018294505.1 Triticum aestivum
CTGTTACCTCCGAGCCAATACCCTCTGGAGGAACATGGAGCAAAGTTTTACACAAAGAGTTACGACAACCATTCCTAGCTAAGATATGCACGACTTTATCCGCTGACCGTCGCACCCAAGCAACCTGGAACTCATCAAAAGACCCAAGCAACACTTTGATCGCTTCAACTAGTAGCTCATTAGCTGAAAGATCATTTTGACCAGACACTATTTTCCTTGCCGCCACCTGCGAGCGGTTCTCTATACCTTATGGACATTTGAGCGTATATGTTACCAACAAATTACTACGGTTTTTGGATAACTATCAGTAAATCATTGGAGATGCTTAAAAGCAAAGCTTCCCCGATCCAGCAGTCTTGCCACACCAGATCTGGCATCGGCCCGCACGTAGAAGCACCCGGAAGGGCCGTACCGGCGCAGCCACGGACGCCGACCACCGGCGGCACCGAAGCATTGAAGTGAACCGAGGCCGGCCAAACCCACCCAGAAACGGAGAGAAAGGGCACGAAAGAACGTGTACCCAACCAAACAGGTCGATCGACCGTTCCAAAAAAAACAAACAAACTACAGGTCAATCCGCACCCACACCGCCGCCCGCCCGCCCGCACACACGTCGGACCAGCGGGGCCCACGGACGTAGGCGCGCCGACTCCGGCCTGTGGCCCGTAGGAGATTTGCCGAGTTTTTTAAATACGTGCACGCCATGTCCGATTTCCACGCCCCCATCGGTCGGTCGTCGCCTCGTTTCCTCCACCGCGGCCTCGCCTTCTTTCCGTCGGCTTCCCCCCTTTCCCGCTGCCTTAACGCGGAAACTTCTGTCGCCAGTCTTCCCCCCTCCTCGCTCGCTGCCGCTGTCGCTAGCGGTGGATCAGCTAAGCAAGCTAGCGAAGCCAAGCCAAGCCCGACGGATGGGGCCGCCCCGTGGCGCTTCTCGCGCTACTCTCGCCCTCCTCCTCCTCCTCGCGCTGTCGGCGGCGCTCGCCCCCGCCCGCGCGGCCGCCACGGGCGTCTTCGAGGTGCGCCGCAAGTTCCCGCGCCACGACGGGAGCGGCAAGCACCTGGCGGGCCTCCGGGAGCACGACGCGCGCCGCCACGGCCGCTCCCTCGCCGCCGCCGTCGACCTGCCCCTCGGCGGCAACGGCCTCCCCACCGAGACCGGGTAATAATCAGTCGATTCGCGCGCCCGCGCCCGCGCCGCTCCTTTCTGCTACTGTACTAGTGCGTAGCGTGCGTTTTCCCCTCTCGCTCTCCGGCGGGCGCGTCTGACTTGACCGGGCGGTGCAGGCTCTACTTCACGCAGATTGGGATCGGCACGCCGGCCAAGAGCTACTACGTGCAGGTGGACACCGGCAGCGACATACTCTGGGTCAACTGCGTCTCCTGCGACACCTGCCCCCGCAAGAGCGGCCTCGGGGTACTCTCTCGACTCGCTCGCATCCCTTCCGTTTCCCCTGCAATTCCTCTGCTCCGCTCCGCGGATTCGATGCTTGCTCAGGCGTCAGCGTTCGATTTGGTTCCTGAATCCTGACGACCGGCCGTGGCGGGTGTTGTAGATAGAGCTGACGCTGTACGACCCGAGCGGATCGTCGAGCGGCACCGGGGTCACGTGCGGCCAGGAGTTCTGCGTGGCGACTCACGGCGGCGTGCTCCCGTCCTGCGTCCCCGCCGCGCCGTGCCAGTACAGCATCTCATACGGAGACGGAAGCTCCACGACGGGATTCTTTGTCACGGACTTCTTGCAGTACAACCAGGTGTCTGGCAATAGCCAAACCACCCCGGCCAATACAAGCATCACGTTTGGGTACGCTCTCTAGGAAACACTTTAATTTAATTTCTTTGGCAGTGAGCTGGAAGCTGATAGTAATTTTGCCTTTATTTGTAGGTGCGGTGCTAAGATTGGTGGAGATTTGGGGTCGTCAAGCCAGGCTCTTGACGGGATTCTTGGATTTGGTCAGTCAAATTCATCCATGCTGTCGCAGTTAGCGGCTGCAGGAAAAGTGAGGAAGGTCTTCGCACATTGCTTGGACACCATAAATGGTGGAGGGATTTTTGCTATTGGGGATGTCGTGCAGCCCAAAGTGAGCACAACGCCGTTGGTGCCCGGCATGTATGTCATCTTCCTGTTCTATGTTTACTTCCTTCGGATGTTTCTTCATGATTCCTTTGTGTGCTCTGTGCTGATGATGTGGTGCTAGTAGATGATATATGAAACTATAGAGCTACGGGGACAGATTTTGGAATCCATGGTGTTTAGATTTAACAAGAACAAGATCATGAGGTGTGACTTTAGTGGTGTTGGATGTGATCTGGTCTCTAAGATGCCACATCAGAATAACCAAATGTGACTTAACCAAGAGATCTTGTTTCTAACATGCCACATCAGATATTTTGTTGACTCTCCATGCCTGACACTTCGACCTGTTCATGTGCCTCAAGTTGTATAAAAATGTATTGATAATTGGGTCCTACTGCTAACTGTATGTCAATTAATTGTTTCTGCAGCTATTTTGTTATATCTATCACAGTTCAGCCACAGGCATAGTTTAGTAGTAAGAGTCTAGGACAAACCACCCATCTTTAGACATAATTTAGGAGACTAGTCAAGGACAAATATTCTTTTATCATGATATAATTTTAGGAAATATACATTGGTTGTACATCTTAAGCATACTTTTGCCATGTAAGTCACTGATTTTTTTTTTGTATTTGACACCCTATGAGAACTTACTTTGTAGGCCGCATTACAATGTCAACTTGGAAGCAATTGATGTTGGTGGTGTTAAGCTACAGCTTCCAACAAATATTTTTGGTATAGAGGAAAGTAAGGGTACCATTATTGACAGTGGAACAACATTGGCGTATCTACCAGGGGTGGTTTATAATGCTATAATGTCTAAGGTATGGAAGCTTCGATGTGAACCAATCCTTGCAGCGGAGGGCTTGTTGTCCTAATCATCATATCTTCTTCACTTGTTCATTTATAGGTATTTGCTCAGTATGGAGAGATGCCCTTAAAAAATGATCAAGATTTCCAATGTTTCAGATATTCTGGAAGGTATGCTCACTTCTCGATTGTGGCCGCTTATACACTCACTCTCCATGAAGTTCACACTAGATGGTAGATATCGATAGTGGCCTTATGCACAACACGAAGGGGTTATATCCTCATTTTGTCTATTTTTTTCTACTAAACAAGAGACTAGGGCAAATGGATATCTTGATTCAAATAAAGATTGTTATTCTGATGTTTTTATCTTCCTATGTTTCTGATACTTCTGCTCAATTTTTTGCAGTGTAGACGATGGATTTCCTATAATCACCTTTCACTTTGAGGGCGGCCTTCCACTGAATATTCATCCACATGACTATCTTTTTCAAAATGGGGTAATAAACCATTGCTCTGGACTGTTTCTACTTTCTAGGAAAATATATAACTAGCAGCATTACATCTACAATTTAAGCGCACAACTCAATTGTTGTCATGCTTACTTATGTTCTCCACGATTTGTTTAGTTTTGTGTTTTTAAGAAAGTCTACTTAACAATTTGTTGAACTGCATCAACAAACTTTTCAACTGGCTCCAAAAAACACACACACACACACGAAATTTAATGCCTCTGCGTTTGCTGGTATTCTTAAGGTGACATAAAAAAAATGTTTTGCTCCTCTTACTTCATTCCATGATTTCCTTGCTTTCTGACTATAAAATGTATGAGTGTTTCTATATTTTGAGTAATCAGTATATATATTCCTATTCCATACCTCGGGTGTTAGTGATGCGCTTGGAGTGTACTTGTGACTCATTATATTCTATTCCCTCATGTCATATATGGTGTATATCATAGACCCATAGTGAGTTACATTTATGTAGTTTCATTTGACCCTGTACTTTATCTATCTTCAGTGTCACGTACTCATAATATTGTGCCATGCTTGCCTGTTGAACTGTCTTCATTTCAGAAGTATGTTCAATTAGTTTTAACTGTGGGATTTGTTCTCCTGACCCTTTCCCAGACCCTGCGCAAGCAGGAGCTACGTGCACTGGGCTGCCCTTTTTTATGTGGGATTTGTTCTCCTAAAATGAAATGGCACAAAGCTGACCTTCTTTTTTGAGGAATAAAATTTTCAACTTCTCTTCATGGCTCCATGAAGTTACTAAACGACACTTATTTTTCGAATGAGGGAGTACTAGACAGTGCCACTGCTAGCTGACTGTAATCGTAACTTGCTTCCAGAATTCACATTTTCATAATTACATCTTTCTTGAGTAAAAACAGAACAAACAAGCTATCCCATGCCATTTCCTTTTTTGCTGGTCTTTGCTTAGCACATGAGCTAAACATTTAACAGCTGGCTCGTAGCAAGTCAAATACTGCCAGCTGTTCTTCAACACACGTCGGCCCTCTTTGTTTCCATAATTGTTTGATTTGGACTTTTGTCAGTTTTGATAGCTTAACTCTGCTTCCCATGATAACACGGCTACGGGTTCGATGCCTTGAAATTCGCTCGATTGTCTGTACATGAGAGCCATGAAATTCTGGCTCGAAGGTTGCCTTCACCAAGTCTCTAGATATTTTCACCATGTCTCGCCAAGCTTCATGACCCTAGACTAGGATACCGAAGGAGCTCAAAGTGCTATGTAGAGATAGGACCAAGTTGGGGTCGTGAAGCCAGAATTACCAAATGATGAGACAGCTGGTAGAGTGAGAAGATTGAAACCAGTAACGCGAACCACGACAACTCGGAGGAAGAGTGAGAAGATTCACTTGTGGTGGCAAGGTCCTTCAAGACACCATGGTTGAGAACCATGACGTTGAAAATATGCAGGAGACACGCTACCCTCGGTAGCAAGGTTCCTTCAAGACCGCCACCATGATGGGGAATCACGATGTTGAAGTATGCAAGAGATGTTGCTCATGGCGGCAGAGTTCCTTCAAGGCGCCACCATGGTCGGGAACCATACCATTGGATGACGTTGAAGATATGCAAGAGACATGTCGTTCCCGGTGCAAGGTTCCTTCAAGGCATCGTTGAAGGTATGCAGGTGACATATTGCCATTGGCAAAAAAAGTTCAAGAGCACAACCCACAACCATGGCCCATAACCATAATGTCAAAGATATAGAAGAGACTCACGGTCACCGGGGGCGTAATTTCAAAATCGCCTAGCCCTGAGGGCACTAACATCACGTCAAGCCACATGAGACCATGCAAGAAAGGATCAATGCCCCTAGACCACATCAGGCCATGTCGGTCCTTCAAAGAAGAATTGCAGCGTCGGGCTGCAGCAGCCCTCCATGGAAGGACCATGGCACTCAAACTGCCCCAAGCCGCGCAACATCGTGGATGACTAGACACACAAACTTTCCGAATGAAATGACGAAGTCACAAGCGTGACTCAATAACGTTATAGCAAGAGGATCGTCATCAATGACCCCATCTTGCCATCCTAGCTGGAAAAGGGAGGAAACACCGATGGCCCTATAATGCCCAAACCACGATCATCACCCCGTCGATGGCCTCAAAGCCAAACAAGATTAGTCACACAAACTCTACATTTACATCCATCTGGGTTAGTGTGTTGCCCCTCTCTGGGATTGATGCAGCAACTTGGACGGGCATTGCTCAACCACCCGATTTTTGACGGGCTATATTGTATAAGGAGTCCACATCCTATCGGTGCAAACATCACTCATAGTGATCTAGGTATGTGAGAATACCCACACACGCCTCCTTCCCATCATTACTACCTCCGTCTCATAATGTAAGACGTTTTTTGACACTACACTAGTGTCAAAAAACGTCCTATATTATGGGACGGAGGGAGTACCTAGTATAAGCCGGAGATGGGAATTTTGGCACCCATCCTCGCGGGCCCATCATGCATGTTGTTGGTTCATGACAAGCCCGTAAATCCGGAGTGCTACGGCCTAGCCACCAAGACGGAGCCAAGAGCAAGGTGAGTCACCGGGAGTTGACGTAAAATATTGTCGAGGATTAGAAGACTTCCAAACGACAACCAGAATGTGAGAGCCCTAACTCGTGAGCTCAAAAGCCAGAAGTTAGACCTAACGTATGGATGCAAAGCACATCCTGTGCACGCTACATCAGTATTCTCAAAGTTGGATAGTAGAAGGTTCTCGCATATCGAGGATACCTCGGAAAAGGAAGAGATGGAGATCCTAGAAGGGCATTCTTGTGATATCATATCACGCACAACCTCTCTTCCTCTCATGCATGAAGAGATGAGAGCGGATGGTAAATAGACATAGGAATCACTAGAACCCTACAGCAATATCACAAGGATACCCCTTCCACCATCCCACCTTTAATATTAGAGAAGAGGCAAGGAGTTGTATGATAAAATCCCAGGAGATCCCCTTGTAAATACAGGGCCTCCCCTCACTTGGGGGGAGGCACTTAGCACTCTCTCTCTCACACTTGGCAATGGGACAAGAAAAGAGTGGGGGAGGCACGGGAATCAGTGACCTAGGCTGGAACGAGGTAAAGCCTTGGCTAGCTAGACGTAGCCCGGTTGAGGACAAGGCAATGTGTGTGACATCCTAGCTTAATAAGAATGATAGACTAACAAGTAATTCCTTCTTTTGTGGGAGGCCATTTGCAACGAACCTCAAAGTTAAGCATGCTTGGCTTGGAGCAACTTGAGGATGGGTGACCGACCGAGAGGTTGATCCCGGGTGCACACGAGTGAGGATAAAGTGCACAGGAAAGACTAGTGTTGGGTTTGTGGGGCCAATCTAGATCTTGTCAGGCGTAACAGTTGGAAACCAGTGGTTGTGGCCGGGGCATTACAAATGGTATCAAAGCCGGCCCTCGCAATTACACAAGCATGTGTGGGTCAGTGGCGCAGACATATACATGGTGCGTGTTGTCTGTCGTGGCACACGACATGGGCACATGTGGATGTTGGCACTGTCGTGCATAGATGAGTGCTAAGTAAGAGGGAACGTTCCTGTTGGGCTGACGAGGACGTGGAACCTCAAAGTTAGCGTGTTTGGCTTGGAGCAATTTGAGGATATGGGTGACCGCCTGGGAAGTTGATCCTGGGTGCGCATGAGAACAAAGTGCGTAGGAAGGACTAGTGTTGGTCTATGGGACCCCCATCTAGATCCCGCAAGGGTATAACGTCGCAAGAGGGATACTGTGGCCTGGAAGTGGATGGAGCAATTGTCGCAAGCAGCAGGCTTCTACCCCGAACGACGTCACCAACGAGTACCCTCAGACGACATTGAGGACAAAGACCCGTCCATGAAGGATACTGCGGCCCGGTGCCTTGGACGGGAGCGGGAGAATTGTCGCGAGCAGTGGGCTTCTACCTTGAACGATGTCATCAATGAGGACTCTCGGACGATATTAAGAACCAAGACCCGTCCATGGGGTTGAAAGCTAGATTAAGGATCCAGACGACGGTTTCCTAAAAGCGTCGGGTGTTGCTCGCACCTACAAGGGCCATTGCCCCTTCGAGTCCCGCCCGCTAACTGGCTAGCGAGACCACCGCCTGCCGCCCGAGTGGACACTACGGTGGTCCCTTTACACTGCGCCGCCCGCTAGCATCACCTTTTGGATGCTTTTGGTAAACTTGCTCATATTTAGGTGGAAACTCTCAAGAATTGAGAGAAGTTTGAAGACTCGAATTCGGCCATCTACACCAACCCTCGGACCACCACGTGGGTGGCCAGGCGACATTGGGCGCCGTTGAAGAAAGGAGCACCTTGACTCCTAAGGGCATCCTCTGGACAGACTAACCCTGTGGCCTGGTATGCCTCCAAATATACTTTTCAGCCGTACCAGACAACGGAAATTGTCTTTTGACTCTTAAAAGGCCCATCCAGAATGGTGAGTCCTTCCGATTCAACGTCACTTGTGACAGGTTTTTGTTTTGAAAAGGAGGATTGCCCCTGGCCTCTGCATCATGATGATGCATGCAGCCCTTTTATTAAGCAAAGTATCACCAAGATCCGCGGTCTAGTACAAGCTCATTCGGAGCAAAAGAAAAGGTAACCAAAAAAGATAAGTTGCCACAACCGGCTAAAATAGGACGAGATGACTAAACACCTACCTATTTGGAGTGGAGATATTTATTTCCTAATAATTGTTGTCATACCGCATCTTTACTTAGCAGATTGAACAACTATTTGTTGAGCAAACATTTATTTGTTTATTTATCCCCGGATCCTCCATTCCAAGGCCGCCTTGAACTTCCAGTTTACAAATGGTGCTCCACTTAGTTAACCAATATTTCCATTTATGCTCTTCACTTTGCTAGAAAAACTTGGCTCTGTAGTAAATTTCATTCGTTTGCATACCCCCTTTAGGTATCTTAAAAAGGACAACATACACATCGGTAGATTGGTCGGCACCGCATTGATCAGGAGTTGTCCTCCATAAGACAACAGCTTGCCCTTTCAACTACTGATTTTTTTCTCAAACCAGTCTTCTGTCCCTTCCACTCCTCGCTCAGGAGCTTACCCTAGGGAATAGGGATTTTGAGGTAATGGAATGGGAATGACCCCAACTCGCAACAGCTGCCTGTACTGGTCTCACCCTAATCGATATTGAATTTAGGAGTTCACTAAGACATTGTTTTAGTATCTATATTTCAGTCCCTCTGTTTGCAGCACGACTCAGATTCTGGGATGACATGAACCCTAGTTGCAGTATTATCCTGGAGTTATTTCCAGAAGGCATCCTTTTTGATTTCTGCTTTTATTTGATCTTTTTTTCCTGAAGGACAGTGATGGCTCTTATGGCCATGCTTATTATAGTTAAATAGGTCAGAATTTTTTTGGAGTTTAATTCGGTTTGTCATGATTCTAAACAAATAGTTGCGCAACTCATCAACCCTTTTCCTATATATAAAGTTGCTACTTGTGATTGTTTCATGTAAGATGATTTTAGCTGTATTATCATTGCTGTCTGCTTGGCTCCTATGGAAGCATTGAAATGACTGCACCTTCAACGGAGCTACGCAGCATGTCTGCCGGCTTGAATATCCAGAAGAAGCTTGTGCTTGGTGCTGAGCTGGTGCATTAGGGTTGCGCGGTATGATCCCGGAGAGTAGTTGGGTCGCATTGTACCTGCGTGCATGGCCTCTCTTGAGAGCCACTGTAGACCTCTCTTTCCTCTTTTAGTGCACTGGTCCGCAAGTCTTTTATGTATTGGGGCGATTTGTATTTTCAATGCCACTTTAATTAAGTTATCGTTATATAATCATATTCAGTTAAGAAAAATATTGCGATATTACATATTTTGTAGTACTGAATAGATTTCCTGCTATGCAGGAGCTGTACTGCATGGGGTTCCAGACTGGTGGATTGCAAACCAAGGATGGAAAAGATATGGTGCTTTTGGGAGGTACATGTTGGTTTCACGACACTTATTTTGGAATGTAGGGAGTATTAAATTAGTAGTTTTGTCCAGACGCTGCATCTAATGTTTGCCAACTTATTTTCAGATCTAGCATTTTCAAACAGACTGGTTCTTTATGATTTGGAAAACCAAGTTATTGGATGGACCGATTACAACTGTAAGTTTCTTGTGCTTTTCTGTAAAAATACGACGGTGTTCCTTTATGCACTCAACCAGAGACCATCTCGCACTACGAGAATGTTTGTAGACAGAATATTCCACAAAAGTTCATGTCGAACCTGCTCATTTTGGTTTCAGGCTCCTCCAGCATTAAAATCAAGGATGACAAGACTGGATCAATATATACTGTGAATGCACATGATATCTCATCTGGATGGAGATTTCAGTGGCACAAGCCCTTGTTTGTATTGCTAGTAACGGCGCTGTGCAGCTATACAATGTTCTAACATAACCGCAGATTCTCACAACTCTGTATGCTTGTAGCCATTTTGTTGTGTTTTGTTGTTAGTTCTTACAGAGAAAGGAAAGGATAGGGGTATATACACCTATGTTGTCTTAGGAAAATGAGGGGGAAGGAAAGGAAGTACACTGATTGTCATGTCAAGAATATATATGGAAAACATTTGCCCAAGAATTATTTGCTGATGGCGTCAACTGCATATGATGTTCTGTTGGTTAATAGCCATATTTTCTGCCATCATTTACATCAAGTTACAACCTCTCCAGCACGGGTACACCCGTGCATAATAGCTTAATTATTTGTACACTCTGTTTTGCTCCCATTAGTTGGATTTCAGAAATATTAGTATTTGGATGCCACAAAAAAATTGAATTATAAATTCCAAACTCTATTCCAGTGAGTTAGAATATGACCAAACATATATTTTTTACTATCAGCAAAGAATCAAGTGAAATCTGTCTGGACCTGCCAAAATGCATGATGTATCTTGTCGACGCCTCGAGTCATATTCGAGGCGTCATATTCGAAGGTTTCAGATAATATCTTGAAATTACGTACATGGCATAAGGTTGAAAAATTTAAACACCGAGGTTCTACTAAGGGCATCTGTACAAGTAAGTGGGACCCACTTGCATGAACTGATCTGCTGATAGCCTGATAAGGTCTTCTTACGGGCATGCCGTTCTTCGGTGTCGATGAGGTTGGCCGAGGTTGGCGAGTATGTTTATAGCAGACCCAATGCGATGGTGTCGGTATGCACTTTGATAGCGGCGTAGGTGACGTTGATTGCTCGGCTGTGTTTTGTGTGGTGTTGGCCTCTCTTGTACTGTACTGTCTATAGTGCTTTGGACCTAGTCTAGCTAGGTATGACTTGTCGTTGTTCAGGTTTTTGCTATGCTTCCTCCTTTGAGGTGTTTTTGCAGTAGCCCTTTCTATGGATGTAACAGTTCTCCTGTCAACATTCATGAGAAAAAAAGGTTACTCCTCCCAGCGCGCGTCAAATGGCGGCTCCGCTCCATAGAGATTGCCTGCTGGAAAGGCCCTCTAGGGGCGACCTGTGGATTAGTTGCCCCCGGGAGTCGAATGCAAAGCTTGTGTGCTACTGCTCGGGCACCATGGTTCCCTTTTTTTCTGAAAAAATAATATAAATCATATTTATTTATTAAAAAAAATCAAATTCTGTGGAAACCTGTATGTATTCACTATGGATCCAAGAAATTTTGTTTTGAAAAAATGTAATTCGTAAGCTGTACAAAAAGAAAATTCCGGCCATTTGAAAATACATATTTGTCTTTTTTTTTGTACGCCACATGTGAAACTAAAATGTAATGAATTTTTGCACATATGTAGTATATATGTGTGTTTGTGTTTACAAAAATTTTCAACATTTTCTGCGCTTTAAAAAATGTATTTTTGAAACGGGCACCATGGTGCCCGTGCACAACTGGCAATATTCGCCGGGAGTCCTCCTATTCAGCGATCTGCACAGAAAATAGCTTACAAATACGCGCCCCTCCCTCTCTCCCACGATTAGGGCGAGCCCATGTGCAGGCACGTGGCCCCCTTGTTTTCTTTTCTTTTATTTTTTAACTCCGAAAAAATGTATGAAATTACACAAATTTGGAAATATTTTTTAGAAAACTGAATTTAAAAATTGTTCTAGAATTTCAGAAAAAATAACTTTTTTGTGGATTTAAAAAATATTTTACCAATTTTAAAAGTATTCATGAATTTAAAAAATATTTCCCAAACTTTAAAAATATTTGCTGATTCAAAAAACGTCCATGAATGTATAAAATGATCCCAAATTTCAAAAAATATATTCAGATTTCAATAAATATTCTCAGATTTCAGAAAATGTTAATGAATTTTAAAAATATTCATGAAATTTCACAAAAATGTTCACCTGTTTAAAAAACCACAACTTGAAAAATTATTGTGAAGTTGATTTGTTCACAATTTACGAAACAATTCGTAAATTTAAAATAAATTCGCAATTTTCAGAAGAAAAAACCACATGTTTGAGAAAATGTTTGCGGATTAGGTAAAAAGTCCACGAGTTTGAAAAGAAGTTTGCGGAATTGATAAAGATAAAAAGATAAAAGAAAGAAAAAAACAAGAGAAAAAACAAGAATGAAAAAAAAGGGGAAAATGGTTCAAGAATCTACCCAAAACCGGTGGGAGAGAAACCCAGCCAGCCATACTGGGCCGGCCGAATAGTGTGCGAGCTCGCGGGCACTTGCGCGATTGATCGCTACCCACCCCTCTGTGCGCGGTAAATAGGACTCCCGTTGGCCCCGGGTAGTGGAGCTTGCTTTTGCAAATTTGTGAACTGAACCATCAGGGACCAACCAAGTTTGTGGGCCTCCCCTAAAAAAAAAGTTTGTGGGCCTCCGGTGCTTTAACCTCATGTTTTTACTCCGGCAAACTTTGGTGTTGACTCTCTACTTGCGTGAACGCCCGTACCACCAGGCACCTGCGAAGGGTGTGCGCCTGCACACGGCCACCAGATCAGTAGGCCCCAAATTTGACATACTCGGTAAAAATAGCAGGTACGTTGAGGGTTGAATAATCAAAGTAAGGGACACACTACTAACTATGTATTCTCTCTCAAAAAGAACTACTAGTACTCTGTAGGCAATGAAATGATTCAGCAAACCATACATAGGAACCTGCAAAAATTAATTATCCAGCCTCTAATCGCCCATGGCTTTCTCTTGCTCTTCATCTTCCTCCGATCCGATCAGGGGCAGCAAGGCCTCTATACAAGCCGGTGGATTTCTGTACTAATCTTCCTTTTTTCAAAAAAGCAAAAGGCTTGCCATTTTCATATAAGAAGAAGGTTTAAAAGTCTTGGCCAAATGGCAGGTTACAGACATTACTCTCGCGGCATTATATTACACAAACATCTCGCCCCGACAAGGCACCACAACCAAGTTTTCGGTTTGATGCGAGTCACAAGCAACCCGACCGAAATAGCGGTGCTGTGGAACACACGTGCATTTCGCTCGTTCAGATTTCCCAAGAGATAAGATGCATAAGGGGAAGAAGCGCCCTTCAAAATTGTGACCCGCCGGAAGCAATGTTGCGCCACCACTCCTTAACGAAAACCATACCTCCCCAATCAGTAGGATGGGCATCATGTAAACCAAGCCATGCTTTAATCATACCCCAAACTTTAGCTGTGTAACAATATTGAAAGAGAAGGTGAGCTGCTGATTCTGGCATTTGTTTGCATAGCGGGCAAAGGTTACAGTTTGGCCTGCCCTTGCGCCGAAGCCGGGCAGCCATCCAAATCCTATTGTTAATGACCAACAAAGCAAAAAAAAAATGCATTTCAGAGAAGCCCAATTCTTACACACGCAAAGAGGTATATCTGAGTCGACGAGGCCAAGAAATTGTGCACTATACGCCGTTGCCGCCAAATATTGGTCATTCTTAGGAAATTGAATCAGCCACGGCCACGTCGGGGTTGAGTTAGAACGTGTGATAGCAACAACAACTATAGCTAGACTAGACACCTGCACAGAACGTGAAATCTCCATCGAAACGTGGTGCCAGTAGTAGCTCCCCCCTGCCGTTCAAAACCTGCTCAAACTCGGACCCGGAAAACGAAACTCCGTGAAGCGTCGCCATCCCATCGGATCTCGCTGTCCTTCCCCAGCCAAAAAGACAGCCCGAGCACGGGCCACCCCCGTCCGCATGCGGTCGGGTCAACACGCCCTCCACCAACTCCAGGACAGGCAATCACACCGACCGACACGGCCACGCCTACGCACCCAGTCGCACCTCGCCAAGTAGTACAGAGAGACACATCCCGCGCATGGACGGACATGGCACCCCCACCCGGTCACGTCGTCGCGCGCAGGAAACCGAGCGCCGCGGGCAGGCAGCGGAGTCGCATCCGCGCAGCGCAGCGGTCAAAGCAGCGTCAAGCCCCGGTGAGGGCTGCGCCTGCGTACGCACGCACCACACCGCAGATGTGGCTGTGTGTGCGCCCCTGCCAAAGCAGAAGCATGGCGCTGAGACCGACACCACCCGCCGTCCCAGAAGAGAAGGCCTGAACAGGGACACTCCTCGCAGCAGAGAGGCAGGCAGCCGTACTCGGGAAAAGAGTGAGCGGAACGAGCAAAGCCGCAGCAGCAAGCAAACGCAGGCGAAAGAAAAGGCCGGGGCAAAACGGACAAAAATAACCTAAGGAAGAAACAAATTCACATAATGAACCGTCCGTAAAAGTATTTCACCTAGCTAATCTTTTCAGATAGCGTCGGACATGACAGACGCTACACAGCTTGTCAGCGTGGCACTTGAGGGCAGGCCAGCCCCACCCTAGTTAAGTAGCACCCCTGCCTAAGGCGCCACACTAGACAGTGTAACGCCGATATGTTAGGCGCTATACTCTGCCTTAGTACCCGCAGCGGGCCAGCCCACACACATCCCCCAAGAACATACGAACAGAGAGACGCCGACTGCGGTTTTCTCTCTCCCCCTCTCAAATCCCTTCCCGAATCTTACAGATCTGAAGGTTTTCTTCGTGGATTTTGATCCCCAATCCCTCCCTCAAGTGTCATGACCCAACCTATGATTGGGTTGAGATCATGATGGTCCACTCGGATACAATAGCAAATGGGTGAGAATTCAGAGGAATCGGAGTATGGGATGGGGATCAGCAAAGCATGAGATGATGAAGGAGGCGAACTGAAAGAAGGAGAAGGCTAATGCCTTGTTTCTTTTTCTGATCGATGACTCCCTCAGGATTACAAGCCCAATACTTATACCACTACTCCTACCGAATCCACACAACGATGGTCCACGGCCCACCGAAGCCCGGGTAACAAACGCCCTGACGGCAGCCCATAGGTGGGGTGTTACACTCTCCCTCCCTTGAAATTCGGCCGGCCCTCAAGCCGATGATGAACATCTTTGAATTAGGAATGTCGCCACACTCGTCTAGCGGAAGAGCTAATCCATCTTGATCATATGGTAGTAGTGGTAGTAGTAGTATGTGCATGGAGATGATTGTACTGCTAATCCCAAGCTGGAGAAAGAATTTGCAATCCTTCCCATAAGTGTGCTTGGTGGTGTTCAATATGCCCAACTCAATGTGAAATTTCTGAATATTTTCTATTATACCTCCAGGAGGACCATGTTGACCTATTCCCAAGCCCAGCAAAGTGAAACCACCAGGGTCCCATGTCCAGAGCACATCATCTAGGGTTGGTCGATGATGTGTTCCAGTAGTTAGAAGTATCAGTGGCCCATGGTCCTTGTCGCGTGTTGCCCGGGACAGCAGGTTCGCCGTAAAAGAAGTCCACACGGTGCATAGCTTGTTATGCTCCTTCGGAAATACATAACCCAGATCACAGAACTTGTCAACATAACATCCCATAGACGACTGACATGTCCAGCATAAGCAATATATTGTGGCTGAGCTTCCCAAACACCCATTGACTATTCCCATTGCACACATGAACTGCACTACCAGGTGGCTATTTTTCGTCATTGGGGAAATGCCAGGATCCCACAACCTTAGCCCACACAAGAATTGGCAAAAGCAGTTCAATGGTTGTTTCTTTTCAACTGTAAATTTAGTGGACATAGTTCTCGTGATAGTAAAATATGATCCATAACTAAAAGGGCATCTCACTGCAGAAAATGACAAACATGACACCCACTCGCTTAAATGCAGTTTTAGCGTTCTGAGGTAATGCACATAGAAGTTTCCCGGGCTGACATTGAAGCAATTAGAGAATGGCCCTGCAATTAGCCATTGGAATGGTGTAGAATAATGTAGGGAAGCAGTCAATAATTTCTCTGTGTTGCACTGAATGCCATCAAGGAAGCCAGACAAGTTGGTGAGTATAGGCACCATAAGAATTATCTTCCATAGCAAGTGAAAGTGAATAATGGGCTGAGGTCCTCCAGTAAACAATTCATTTCCTTTTGTATCAAGTGGTGTGGCTCCAACAATTGAATGCATTGCGCTTTGCTGAATTTCTTTGTCAACATGATGTAGAACTGTTGTAACATGTGATAACCATCTGGTATTTGACTCCTGGAAGTGTAAATACGGCCGGCCTTTTCTGAAAGCAAGCATTAACTCACACATGTGCTGAAGCACATAAGGAGCACCCAAGAGTGGATAACTAGTAATTGAGGGTAGCATAGCTATCATGTGTCCCAATAACCAAGATGGATATCAAGTTCTAGTCCACAATAAACTACAGATAACTTGGGCTTGATCATAAGTAATATGTTCCCAATAGCTGATACCCAAGTGCCAAGGATAAACTACAGAATACCAGGGTCACATGCCTTCCAAAAAAATATGCCCTCTTATACTTGTAAGTCAGAGCACAAAAACAGCCAATCACTGCAGCCCCCTCAATCAAATTGGAATTTCCCTTTTTTTTCTCTTGTAGATGTTCAAATTCAAGCAGGTGCAGTGGCCTCACATAGCCGATGTACTCATTCCCAGAATGTCGTCGTGTACTCGGCCATGGTTGCGGTCTGCTTGAGCTCCACCAGTGAGCACAAGTGCAGGTTATACTTCGGCGACACGTCCTGGATGTTGAGGAGGCAGGCATGCTTGTAGACACACCGGCCATGCAAGGCGGGAGCCCGCGCCACCCCGACTCTTGATCGAAGTTGAACCACTGCCTCCACATGGTGGATTCTCTAGAACACGGAGACCTTCACCACACCATACACAACAAGCACCTGTTGTAGTGTCTCCTTAGTGATCGGGTAGTACACATGGTGCACGGTGATGCAGAGAACGCCGTCGTTGAACACCTCTAGTTGGCTCGACATTTCGTCGAACATGTGGTAGGCAGGAAGTGGGTGGTGATTTTTTTGTTGGCTCTAAATACCAAATCGTCATGTCCCAACCTATAATTGGGTTGAGAGCATGATGGTCTGATATGTCCATTTTGTGTCATGCTTTTATACCGATATTTATTGCATTATGGGCTGTTATTACACATTATGTCACAATACTTATGCCTATTATCTCGTATTTTACAAGGTTTACATGAAGAGGGGGAATGCCGACAGCTAGAATTCTGGGCTGGAAAAGGAGCAAATATTAGAGACCTATTCTACACATCTCCAAAAGTCCTGAAACTTCACGGGAGCAAGTATTAGAATATATAAAAAATATTGGGCGAAATAAGTACTAGAGGGGGGCCACCCACCGTCCATGAGGGTGGGGGGCACGCACCCTGCCTCGTGGGCCCCCTGGCAGCCCTCTGATGCCCATCTTTGGCTATATGGAGTCTTTCGTCGAGGAAAAAAAATCATAAGCAAGCTCTTGGGACGAAACTCCGCCGCCACGAGGCAGAACCTTGGTGGAACCAATCTAGGGCTCCGGCGGAGCTGTTCTGCCGGGGAAACATCCCTCCGAGAGGGGGAAATCATCACCATCGTCATCACCAACGACCCTATCATCGGGAGGGGGTCAATCTCCATCAACATCTTCACCAGCACCATCTCATCTCAAACCCTAGTTCATCTTTGATACGTCTCCAACGTATCTATAATTTTTTATTGTTCCATGCTATTATATTATCCATCTTGGACATTATTGGGCTTTATTATACACTTTTATATTACTTTTTGGACTAACCTATTGACCCAGAGCCCAGTGCCAGTTACTGTTTTCCCATTGTTTCAGTGTTTCGAAGAAAAAGAATATCAAACAGAGTCGAAACGGAATGAAACCTTCTAGAGAAGTTATGTTTGGAAGGAAAGCTACCCGATAGACTTGGAGTGCACGTCAGGAAAGAAATGAGGGAGCCACGAGGTAGGGGGCACGCCCACCCCCCTAGGGTGCGCCCTCCACCCTTGTGGCTCCCCTGACGTATTTCTTCCGCCTATATATATATCCATATACCCTAAAACAATCGGGGAGCACAATAGATCGGGAGTTCCGCCGCTAGAAGCCTCCGTAGCCACCGAAAACCAATCTAGACCCGTTCCGGCACCCTGCCAGAGGGGGCAATCCCTCTCCGGTGGCCATCTTCTCCATGACGAGGAGGGAGTAGTTCTCCCTCGGGGATGAGGGTATGTACCAGTAGCTATGTGTTTGATCTCTCTCTCTCTCTCGTGTTCTTGAGGTGATACGGTCTTGATGTATCGCGAGCTTTGCTATTATAGTTGGATCTTATGTTTCTTCTCCCCCTCTACTCTCTTGTAATGGATTGAGTTTTCCCTTTGAAGTTATCTTATCAGATTGAGTCTTTAAAGATTTGAGAACACTTGATGTATGTCTTCTCCGGGGATGTTAGCGCTTGAAGGTATATCTTTAGATCTTGCAATTGAATCTTTTTATTTCTTATTTTAGCACTAGTTTAGTTTATAAAAGAAAACTACAAAAAAAATATGGAATTGAGTTTGCCTCATACGCTTCATCTTTTTAATATCTTTCGTGAGTATGATGGAAAGGAAAATTGTGCCAAAGTGTTAGAAGAAGAATGCATTAAAATGTTTGGCACTAAATATTTGTATGATGAGCATGATTTCAATGTTGTTAGTATGAATTCCTTGAATATCCATGATGCTAATGATATGCAAAGACACAAGCTTGGGGAAGCTATGTTTGATGAAGATGATATATTTTGTCCCCCAAGTTTTGATGAGCAAATTTATTATGATGAAAGCATGCCTCCTATCTATGATGATTATTGTGATAACATGTATGCTTTAAAGAATAATGATAACAATGAAACTTGTCATCTTGATTTCAATTTTCAATCCCATGATAGTTATTTCGTTGAGTTTTCTCCCACTACTATTGATGAGAAGAAATTTGCTTATGTGGAGAGTAATAAAAATTTTATGCTTGTAGATCATGAAAAGAATGCTTTAGGTGCAGGTTATATTGTTGAATTCATTCATGATGCTATTGAAAATTATTATGAGGGAGGAATATATGCTTGTAGGAATTGCAATAATATCAATTTTCCTCTCTATGTGCTTAAAGTTTTGAAGTTATGCTTGTTTTACCTTCCTATGCAAGTTGATTCTTGTTCCCACAAGATGTTTGCTCACAAAATCCCTATGCATAGGAAGAGGGTTAGACTTAAATGTGCTAGTCATATTCTTCATGATGCTCTCCTTATGTTTCAATTATTATCTTTTATGCGAGCATCATTGAAATCATCATGCCTAGCTAGGGGCGTTAAACGATAGCGCTTGTTGGGAGGCAACCCAACTTTATTTTTGTTCCTTGCTTTTTGCTCCTGTTTAGTAATAAATAATTTATCTAGCCTCTGTTTTGGTTGTGTTTTTTGTGTTTAATTAGTGTTTGTGCCAAGTAGAACCGTTGGGAAGACTTGGGGAAAGTCTTTTTGATCTCGCTGTAAAAAACAAAAACTTTAGCGCTCACGAGAATTGCTGCCATTTTTATTTGGAGAGTGCTATTTAGTTAATTCTTTTTGAAGATGATTAATTTATAAATTCCTCAAGTCCAGAAATTTATTTTATAATTTTTGGGGTTCCAGAAGTATACGTTTGATCCAGATTATGATAGACTGTTCTGTTTTTTGACAGATTCTGTTTTCTATGTGTTGTTTGCTTATTTTGATGAATCTATGAGTAGTATCGGAGGGTATGAACCATAGAGAAGTTGGAATACAGTAGATATTACACCAATATGAATTTAGAATGAGTTCACAGCAGTACCTAAGTGGTGATTTATTTTCTTAAACTAACGGAGCTTACAAGTTTTCTGTTAAGTTTTGTGTTGTGAAGTTTTCAAGTTTTGGGTAAAGATTCAATGGACTATGGAATAAGGAGTGGCAAGAGCCTAAGCTTGGGGATGCCCAAGGCACCCCAAGGTAATATTCAAGGACAACCAAAAGCCTAAGCTTGGGGATGCCCCGGAAGGCATCCCCTCTTCCGTCTTCGTCCATCGGTAACTTTACTTGGAGCTATATTTTTATTCGCCACATGATATGTGTTTTGCTTGGAGCGTCATTTTATTTTGTTTTGCTTGCTGAATACCAAGATCTGGAATTCTTAAATGTTAGAGAGTCTTCACATAGTTGCATAATTATTCACCTACTCGTTGATCTTCACTTATATCTTTTGGAGTAGTTTGTCATTTGCTCTAGTGCTTCACTTATATCTTTTTAGAGCACGGTGGTGGTTTTATTTTATGGAAATAGATGAACTCTCATGCTTCACTTATATCATTTTGAGAGTCCTAAACAGCATGGTAGTTTGCTTTGTTTATGAATTTAGTCCTAATATGATAGGCATCCAAGAGGGATATAATAAAAAAAATTCATATAAAGTGCATTGAATACTATGAGAAGTTTGATACTTGATGATTGTTTTGAGATATGAGGATGGTAATATTAGAGTCATGTTAGTTGAGTAGTTGTGAATTTGAGAAATACTTGTGTTGAAGTTTGTGATTCCCGTAGCATGCACGTATGGTGAACCGTTATGTGATGAAGTCGGAGCATGATTTATTTATTGATTGTCTTCCTTATGAGTGGCGGTCGGGGACGAGCGATGGTCTTTTCCTACCAATCTATCCCCCTAGTAGCATGCGCATAATACTATGTTTCGATAACTAATAAATTTTTGCAATAAGTATGTGAGTTCTTTATGACTAATGTTGAGTCCATGGATTATACACACTCTCACCCTTTCACCATTGCTAGCCTCTCTAGTACCACGCAACTTCCGCCGGTACCTTAAACCGACCATATACCTTTCTCAAAACAACCACCATACCTACCTGTTATGGCATTTCCATAGCCATTCCGGGATATATTGCCATGCAACTTTCCACCGTTCCGTTATTATGACACGCTTTGTCATATTGCTTTGCATGATCATGTAGTTGCATTGTATTTGTGGCAAAGCCACCGTTCATAATTCTTTCATACATGTCACTCATGCATCATTGCACATCCCGGTACACCGCCGGAGGCATTCATATGGAGTCATATCTTGTCGTGGAATTGTCACGGCAGATGTCCTAGAGCAAGGACTTAGTCGTAGGGCCATCACACTAGGAAGCTTAAAGGGGTTAATCGGGACAAAGGACACGAGAGAGTTTTATACTAGTTCGGCCCCTTACGATGAAGGTAAAAGCCTACGTCTAGTTGAGATTATATTGCTGGGGTTTCGATCACCAAGAGGCTCAACTCGCCGGCTTGGTTCTCGACTTGTTGTTTCTTGCCCTAAGCCGCCATCGGGTCGTCCCCTTATATACATGGGTTGACGCTTGGTGGCCTACAGAGTCCCGGCCGGCTCATAATCGTGTCTGGCTCGGTGACTTCCTTTACATGCCTTTCTTTACAAGTCTTTCCTTACATACGACGGTTCACAATATCGGGCCTTAAACCGCCTTCAGGCCGTTGGGCCTTCTATAAGACTTAATAAACTATAATCTTGAATGTTTGCTGGGCTTCTTGTGTAACCCACCATTGGGGCTGACCCGGCCCCTCCTGGGCGGGTCATAACTGATAGTCATATCCCCAACATTAGGCCCCAGGTTGACTTTGAACTTCGTTCTTTGTCAATCTTCAATACTTAGACAAAAAATCCATCTTCTTATCCTTGCTAAAATTTTCTTGTAACCCGCCGTGACGTCACCTCTTAAAAATGCAAAAAACTTTCATGACATCATCTTCTAACGGATCTTTTATCTTTAATGTTTCTCGAGAATCAAGGCGCCTGTATAGCTGGATAACCATTTATTCGGTTCTTCCTTGATCTTCGCGCCCGTCTGTTTGCATCTTTTCCTTATAAATAGGCACGCCTCAGCCTTCTCATTCTCCTCTCTCGCTCCGTCTTCTTCCTCGCGCAAACCCTCTGTTGCTTGAGTTCTGCCGCCGCCGCGCCTCATCTCCGTCTCCGTCGACTTTGGCCGCTGCATCAACCTGAACCGATCAGAGAAACCGCGACAACCTCCGCAGTAGGCCTGCAACCGTAAGTTTTCTTTCCTTTGTTTCTCAGATCTGCATTAGGGTTTCCAAGCTCCTGCATGTTCTTCGTAGTTCATCATAGTTCTTCATAGTTCTTCCACTGCCAGCTTTTTCTGATCCAAAAAATCATATATATGCTCGCGCGGTAGTGTTTTTGTACCTCTTCTTGACCCACAGATCTCTTTCTCTGATTAAAAATGCTGCTTCAGAACTTACCGACTCCTCTGTACTAAACTTTTTAGGTCTAGAATTGTTTTCATTTTGAACAACTATTTTGATCTGGAATAATACCAAGCAATGTAGGAAACTAGTTTGTCTCAATACTTAGCTGAATTTGTCTTCTTCAAATATCTGTAGTCATGGCGGCTTATCATGCCGGCTTAATTTCCCTTTATATGTAATTAGCCCTCAACATAAACCGCCATTACTTGTTTTGCATCTTCATCCCTTAACTGTTAATCTCACCGTTAAACTGAGCCGGCATATTCCTTTTCTTTTCAGTTCCTTGCACATCATGCCGTCCAAAACACCAACCATCTGTAACTGGGTTCCCTCAACCATAACTGAGGAACGTTTAAAGGAGTTCTTCACCATAGGATTTCGGCCAGCGAAAACTGTCATGTCTTACCGTGCCCCTGACCCGGAAGAAGAACGACCCAATCCAAGAGATGGTGAGGTGATCATTTTTATTGACCGCATGAATCGTGGCTTCTCACCGCCCGGCTCAAAGTTCTTCAGAGAGGTCCTCCACTTATTCAAGCTCCACCCTCAAGATATCGGGCCCAACTCTATATCCAACATCTGTAACTTCCAAGTGTTCTGTGAGGTATATCTTCAACAAGAGCCGACCGTGGAGTTGTTTAGAGAATACTTTTATCTAAATCGGCAGAACGAGTGCACCAACGGCCTTAGCTTAGAGCTCGGAGGCATATGCCGGCAGGGTGCCGTCTTCCCCCTCATTGCCTTACCAAGTCATCCAAAGGACTGGAACCAGACTTTGTTCTACTGCCAGGACATTTCACCAGCAAACGAGAAGCCACTGCCGGGTTATCGCCCCGATCATCTTGACTCCAAGTTCGCGCTTCCTGATAAACTTACCATCGCTGAACGCAAGAGGCTGATGCCATCTATCAAAAGGATCAATGCTCTGTTGGGGAACGAGTTAACTGGAGTTGATATGACCCGCTGCTGGATCTCATGGCGGGTCATCCCTTTGAGCCGCCAGTCAAAGCTGATGTATGAGTATGGTGGAGGCCCAGATGACTCTCTTCGTCACAGCCCCGTTCAATTGACAGAAGAAGATATTGTCTCAATGTCAACTCTTCTGGTGAACGGGAAATATGAAGATTGCAGTGTCGTTGGGTTAAACACCTTCTGCCAGCTTAACCCGGTGCCAGAAGTAAGGATGTCATTATTTCTCTCTTTTGTATTTTTCCTGTCGTATTGTTTTAATACTTGCATGAGTCTTTACCTTGTTTTTATCTGTCTACAGGCCAACTCTGACTTCTGGAAAGTTAAGTATGACCACGAGGCAGCCAAGAAAGCGAAAGCCGCCGCCATAAATGCCAAGAAAACGACCCGGAGTTCGAAAAAGAAGAAAAAGAGTACTGCTGAAGATTTGATGAAGCTTGATGGTACATCTGACTCGGAGGTAGCACTTGATTCCCTTGGCCAATTTCTTAACAATCTTATTGACACTGATCATTACCAGGATGACACTGGGCCAGTCAGGCTTTGGAAGCAGAGGTAACTATCATTTCCTCTGACTCAGAGCCCTTGCCAAGACAAAAAGTTCGGCGAGTGATCCATAAAGTAAGGTTTTCTAACCCTTTAGCTCACTTGGATCCCAAGTTTAGTTTGAAAAAGCAGCAACATGGAAGCCGCCGTCAAGCTTGGACTGAAGATGAGCCGGCTGTCGTTCTTCAAAAAACTCCTCAGAAGCGTCTGGATGAGGTTTACTTCTTTCCGCCTTTAACTCTTTTTACTGGATCCTCCTCCTTGTGTTACTTTTAACTCTATTTTATCCTTTCAGGAGGTGTCTCGCTCTTCTAGCGACTCATCGCAGACGTAATTTCCGGCCTTCAAGACTGCCCCTGGGTAATGAAAAATCCTCATATTTTCCGGGTTGTTCAAATTGTATCTTTATATTGATGATCTTGCAACACTTTTCTTAGTGGCCAAGCTAAATCCAAGAAAGCGAAGGTAGCTAAACCAGTGGAAGACCCGCCAGTGCTTGTATCTGACCCGGCTAGGCCATCCTCTCCATTAACCGATGCTCCAGCAGACCCGCCTGTTGATGTAGAAGCAAATCTTCCTGAGCCGTCATTTGATGAGACCACTGTGAACCCTTCTGCTACTGGACCATCAAGCTCAGCCAACCCGCCATCACCGTCTGCACAAGGCGTTCAGATCACCGGGAGCCGCTTTATTGAACCAGGGAATCCAACCGTGCTGGCTCGGTGTATTGCAAAACAAGAGGCATTAGAGAGGCAGAAAGTTCGCTTTGACGTTGCCAACTATGACCATCTAAATGCCAATGATATTCTATTCGGCTATATTAGCCATGTACACTCCAGTCGCGACTCTGAGATTGAAATGGTCAAATAGCTGTAGTTGAAATACGAGGTACGTTCTTCCGGCTTATCTATATTCCTTCAGCCCCCAAATCTTCAGATTTATGAGAGAATCGGAATGATCTGCAGACTTTTAAAGTATAGACCGAGACCTTTACCTTTGAAACTTGTCTGGAATTCAATAGAACAAAGCTTCACGTGTAGTCCCCAAGGGCCGGTTCATTTTGATCATAAATGAACTAGTACTTTAAATTGTTTGGTACCGTATTCAAAGGACTTAATACTCCGGCTTAACCTTGAGAAACTTGCTGAACTGCATACATTAGCCCCCATGTGCCAAATGCTGTTACTTTGTAGGGGACTTGGGACTTAAAATATGTCTTTAGAGTCACAAAAATTTGATTTGGCATACATTAGCCCCCAAGTGTCAAGTGGTTTTTTGTAAAGTACTTGAGACTTGAATCTTGCTCTTTGAACTTGAAACAAAATCTTGACTCACCTGAATGTTTTGCAGAATGCCTTATCTGAATTGAACTCGCAATTGACTGATGCGAAGACCCGGCTAGCGAGTCAGGAAGCAGAAATCAAATTTGCTAACTCCAAACTGCAAATAAGTCTCTCTGAGATGGAAAATTTAAAGACCAGCTTCACTGCCAAGAAGAAAACTTGGGAAGAGGAAAAGACGCTTCTGACCCAACGTGCTGAGAAGGCCGAAACAACCCTTGAAGATATTTCAATAGAGATGAATGGTTAAAGGGCCGGGTATCTCAAATGGTGGCTGCCATCTTTGGTAAGCCGTCCAACTTTAATTTTGTGTGCTTTCTGCTGATCTGGAGTATAAACCGCCAGCTGACTTTGTGTATAAAATATGTGCAGGCCCTCGAAGCAAAAATCTGAGCCAAGACCCTTTGATTAAATTGAAGGCAATGTATACTTTGGTAGAACAACTGTATATTGGCGCACAGCGGGCTCTTGCCGCCATCTCTCCTGTCAATCAAGGACCCAACCGGCTCAGCGACATCCTAAAGAAACTATCAATCCTGCCTACCAGATTTCAAGAAGTGAAACGCTCCTGCGCGCGAGCTAGAGCTTTGACTGCCCTAAGCCGCTCCAAGGCTTGGGTGCCAGACCTAGACCCGGCGGACGTGGCCAGAGGCTATCCCACCGTGAAGGAAGATGGTTCTCCTTTTGGGCAGGATGACTTCATGGCCTGCGCGCGCGGAGTCCGACCTCAGGCAACTACCCTGGGAGATGACACCAATATTGACAAATACCAACAGGGTTTTGATGCTGAAAATAAGAAGATGGACACTCCCTCATACAAGGTAACATATTTGATTCCACCGGTAAGAGAAGACACATTTGCCCCGGAAGTTGACCCGGTCGGCCTGATCGACAACGAAGCCGAATTTGTCACCGTGAATGGTTTTGATTGGTCAAAACCCAACTTCCAGCCAACAAAAGGTGGTGAACCGGTGATGGAGGAACAATGATCATCTTCATGGGCTTATAAAGCCTTGTAATAGCTTAGTTGTGAAAACACTGTATGCTTTGCTTATGCCATCGCGCATAAAACACTTCTATGTGATCCCGTGTTTCCTGATGCCACTGTATGCATCGTATTTAATGTTTGTTTCTACAATATTTGAACTCTGTTCCTGTAGATACAAAAAAGACTGGCTTGGCGGCTTAGGACCAAACGGGTTAAAACACCCGATTTATAGCCAATATGTTTACCATAGTAGGAACCAGAAATAGATATAAACAAAGGACAAGGGCTGAGATTAACTCTTTTAGTTAATACAATGGGCAATTGCGTATAAGTAATAACCATACCTTGTACCTTTGGATCCTTAGACCGCCAGCTTGAATAACCCGGGTGATGAAATTGAGAATTCAAACTTTATGAGAAGTCAATGCTTTTGAATACTCAATGATCATTATACCTTGGTAGCTGTGTTGTTAAATAGTCGAGCCGGTGAAGAAGACCAGGCTACTTATTTGTAATATTGAGACAACAAAAAAAACTAAAAGGCAAACAACAGATAATAAGCATAATTTAGCCTTGTATTCAAAATGTTGGGGGCTTCTAATTCGAATACGATCAGTAAACCAGACCAAAGGGGTTAAACTAAGGTTCGAATACGACCATATAGCCCCCAGTGGTTTTGGCATTGCGCCGATCAAGAGGGTACCGACAGCTATGTTCTCTTTGGTTCGAATACGACCTATGTTTGAACAGGAAGCCCCCAAATGACCTTGAGAGGTTTTTAATGACCCTGATTTGAATATGATCCAAGTCGGACCCAAAAGGGGTTAAGCTATGATTCAGATACGATCAAGAAGCCCCCAAGTGAGTTTGGCCTTGAGCCGATCAAGAGGGTTACGACAGCTATGTTCTCTTTGGTTCGAATACGACCTATGTTTGAACAGGAAGCTCCCAAATGACCTTGAGAGGTTTTTAACAACCCTGATTCGAATATGATCAGCTCCTTAATAGTCATTTGAGAATAAGAAATAACACATATGCATAATCTTTAAAAAGAAAAGAGACCAATGGTCTTACTTTATTACTTATCATGGTATATACAATGTCAAAGTATGTACATGATGATAGCCGGTGGCTCAGGTGTAGTATGGCCGAAGTTGAGCAATGTTCCACGGCCGGCGGGTCTCCTCCTCCGACTTACGTGAGTCTTTGTGCTCTCGAACGTCAATGAGGTAATATGACCCGTTGTTTAAGTTCTTACTGACCACAAAAGGTCCTTCCCAAGGTGGGGATAACTTGTGTGCATCTGACAGATCTTGGATGAGCCGGAGCACCAGGTCGCCTTCCTGAAAAGTCCTCGACTTAACCCGACGGCTGTGATAACGACGCATGTCCTGTTGATAAATTGCTGACCGGGCCGCTGCTAAGTCTCTTTCTTCATCCAACAAGTCAAGTGCATCCTGTCTGGCTTGTTCATTATTAGCTTCAACATAAGCCACCACATGGGGTGAATCATGACGGATGTCACTAGGCAACACTGCTTCTGCTCCATAAACCATGAAAAAAGGTGTGTAACCTATAGACCTGTTGGGTGTGGTGTTAATACTCCACAACACTGAGGGTAGTTCCTCTACCCAACAACCCGTCGTTCACTGTAAAGGAACCATAAGCCGGTGTTTGAGCCCTTTCAAAATTTCCTGATTGGCTCTCTTAGCTTGACCATTGGATTGATGATGAGCTACAGAAGAAACATCAAGCCGGATGTGCTCACGTTGACAAAACTCCTTCATAGCCCCTTGGGACAGATTAGTGCCATTGTGAGTGATAATGCTGTGTGGAAAACCAAAACGGAAGATCACCTTTTTCATGAACTGAACCGCCATGGCCGCGTCACACTTACTCACAGGCTCCCACCATGTCAAGCCCCCAGACCGCAAACGGCCAAGCGATTGGAATCATCCGGAGCTCTTGAGCCGGCACATGCGCTCGTCGTGCAAACTTTTGACATCCATCACATCTGCTGACCAGATCCTCTGCATCAGCATGAGCCGTTAACCAGTAAAAACCGTGACGAAAAGCCTTGGCCACCAGAGATTTTGACTCGGCATGATGACCACAATCGCCTTCATGGCTCTCACAAAGTATTTCTTGACCTTCTTCGGGGGAAACGCACCGCTGAAATGCTCCGGAGACACTGCGATGGTATAATTCTCCATCCGAAATCGTCATTGACTTAGACCCCCGGGTTATCTGTCGAGCCAGGGTCTCATCTGCTGGCAACTCTCCCTGGGTCATGTAAGCCAAGAACGGTATTGTCCAATCTGGGATGACATGAAGAGCCGCCACCAACTGCGCCTCCGGGTCAGGAACAACTAAATCTTCTTCTGTGGGAAACTTGACAGATGGGTTATGCAAAACATCCAAAAAGGTGGTAGGTGGTACCAGCTTACGCTGAGACCCCAACCGGCTTAAAGCATCAGCCGCTTCGTTCTTTCGACGGTCAATGTGCTCCACCTGATAACCTTTAAAATGCCCTGCAGCAGCATCAACCTCCTGGCGATAAGCCGCCATGAGAGGGTCTTTGGAATCCCACTTGCCCGATACCTGTTGAGCCACTAGATCTGAGTCGCCAAGACATCTGACCTGGCTCAAACTCATCTCTTTTGCCACTCGAAGACCATGGAGCAAGGCTTCATACTCTGCTGTGTTGTTAGTGCAAGGAAACATCAACCGTAACACATAACAAAACTTGTCGCCTCGCAGAGAGGTTAACACCACTCCAGCCCCCGAGCCTTCCAACTGCCTGGACCCATAAAAATGAATAGTCCAATGCGTGTTGTCTGGTTTCTCTTCTGGCATCTGCATCTCTGTCCAGTCATTAATAAAGTCAACCAGTGCTTGAGACTTGATCGCAGTACGTGGCACATACTTCAACCCATGAGACCCAAGCTCAATTGCCCACTTGGCGACTCGCCCAGTGGCTTCTCTATTTTGAATGATGTCTCCCAAAGGAGCAGAGCTAACCACGGTGATTGGATATCCCTGAAAATAATGCTTAAGCTTCTGGCTTGCCATGAACACCCCATATACGAGCTTCTGCCAATGTGGATACCGTTGCTTGGATTCAATTAGCACCTTACTGACGTAATAAACCGGCCGTTGAATCGGATGCTCCTTGCCAGCCTCCTTGCGCTCCACCACAATAGCCACACTAACAGCTCGTGAGTTGGCGGCCACGTATAACAGCAGCGGCTCTTTCTCAATTGGAGCAGCCAGGACCGGCGGCTCAGCAAGCTGTGTCTTCAGATCTTCAAAAGCAGAATTCGCAGCATCATGATGTCTACTACACAACCTTCTTCTTGTAGACGTTGTTGGGCCTCCAAGTGCAGAGGTTTGTAGGACAATAGCAAATTTCCCTCAAGTGTATGACCTAAGGTTTATCAATCCGTAGGAGGCGTAGGATGAAGATGGTCTCTCTCAAGCAACCCTGCAACCAAATAACAAAAAGTCTCTTGTGTCCCCAACACACCCAATACAACGGTAAATTGTATAGGTGCACTAGTTCGGCGAAGAGATGGTGAAACAAGTGGTATATGGATAGTAGATAAAGGTATTTGTAATCTGAAATTATAAAACAGCAAGGTAACAAGTGATAAAAGTGAGCGTAAACGGTATTGCAATGCTAGGAAACAAGGCCTAGGGTTCATACTTTCGTTAGTGTAAGTTCCCTCAACAATACTAACATAATTGGACCATAAAACTATCCCTCAACATGCAACAAAGATTCACTCCAAAGTCACTAATAGCGGAGAACGAACGAAGAGATTATGGTAGGGTACGAAACCACCTCAAAGTTATTCTTTCCAATCAATCCGTTGGGCTATTCCTATAAGTGTCACAAACAGCCCTAGAGTTCGTACTAGAATAACACCTTAAGACACAAATCAACCAAAACCCTAATGTCACCTAGATACTCCAATGTCACCTCAAGTATCCGTGGGTATGATTATACGATATGCATCACACAATCTCAGATTCATCTATTCAACCAACACAAAGGACCTCAAAGAGTGCCCCAAAGTTCTACCGGAGAATCACGACGAAAACGTGTGCCAACCCGTATGCATAGGTTCATGGGCGGAACCTGCAAGTTGATCACCAAAACATACATCAAGTGAATCACGTGGTATCCCATTGTCACCACAGATACGCACGGCAAGACATACATCAAGTGTTCTCAAATCTATAAAGACTCAATCCGATAAGATAACTTCAAAGGGGAAACTCAATTCATTACAAGAGAGTAGAGGGGGGAAGAAACATCATATGATCCAAATATAATAGCAAAGCTCGCGATACATCAAGATCGTATTATCTCAAGAACACAAGAGAGAGAGATCAAACACATAGCTACTGGTACATACCCTCAGCCCCAAGGGAGAAATACTCCCTCCTCATCATGGAGAGCACCGGGATGATGAAGATGGCCACCGGAGAAGGATTGCCCCCTCCGGCAGGGTGCCGGAAAGGGTCTAGATTGGTTTTCGGTGGCTACGGAGGCTTATGGCGGCGGAACTCCCGATCTATTGTCTCTTCTCGAAGTTTTACGATACATAGGTATATATGGGTGAAAGGAGTACATTGGTGGACCGAAGGGGGGGCCATGAGGCAGGGGGGTGTGCCCCAGGGGGGTGGGCGCGCCCCCACCCTCGTGAGCTCCTCCTTCATCTTCTGACGTAGGGTCCAAGTCTATCCGGTAGGTTTCCTTCCAAAAATAACTTCTCTAGTTGATTTCGTTCCGTTTCGACTCCGTTTGATATTCCTCTTCTTCGAAACACTAAAATAGGCATAAAACAACAAATCCGGGCTGGGCCTCCGCTTAATAGGTTAGTCCCAAAAATAATATAAAAGTGGATAATAAAGCCCAATATTGCCCAAAATAGTAGATAATATAGCATGGAGCAATCAAAAATTATAGATACGTTGGAGACGTATCACATCGCTCCAAACAAAATCATCTGTTTTCTTCATCATCTGATACAGAGGCATTGCCTTCTCCCCTAACCGGCTTATGAATCGGCTCAAAGCAGCAACACAGTCCGCCAGTTGTTGAACGTCATTGATGCATGTTGGTCTGGCCAGTGATGTAATTGCCTTGATTTTCTCCGGGTTAGCCTCAATACCTCGGTTAGACACCAAAAAACCCAAGAGCTTGCCGGCTGGGACTCCAAAAACACACTTGGCCGGGTTAAGCATCATTTTGTAGACCCGGAGATTATCGAAAGTCTCTTTCAGATCTGTGACCAAGGTTTCCTCTTTCCTGAATTTTACCACTATATCATCCACATAAGCATGAACATTACGCCCAATTTGATTGTGAAGACAATTCTGCACACACCGTTGGTAAGTCGTCTGGGCACTCTTAAGCCCAAAAGGCATAGACACATAGTAGAAAGCTCCAAAAGGAGTAATAAAAGTTGTCTTCTCCTGATCCTTGACCGCCATCTTGATCTGATGATAACTGGAATAAGCATCCAAGAAACTCAAACGTGTGCAACCCGCCATAGCATCAATGATCTGATCAATACGGGGGAGAGCAAAAGGATCAGCCGGACAAGCTTTGTTTAGATCGGTGTAATCTACACACATACGCCAGGTGTCATTCTTTTTTAGTACAAGCACCGGGTTAGCTAACCACTCTGGGTGAAAGACCTCTACAATGAACCCGACCACCAAGAGCCGGGCCACCTCTTCTCCAATAGCCTTGCGCCTTTCTTCATTGATCCGTCGGAGAAACTGTCTGACAGGTTTGAATTTTGGATCAATATTAAGAGTGTGCTCAGCGAGTTCCCTTGGGACACCCGGCATGTCTGAAGGTTTCCATGCAAAGATGTCCCGGTTCTCATGGATGAACTCGATGAGCGCGCCTTCCTATTTCGGATCCAAGTTTGCACTGATGATGAACTGCTTGGATGAGTCGCCAGGCACAAACTCAACCATCTTGGTGTCATCAGCTGATTTGAATTTCAACACCGGCTCATGCTCTGTTGTTGGTTTCTTTAATGACGTCATGTCTGCCGGGTCAGCATGATCCTTATAAAACTTTAACTCCTCTGTTGCACAAACAGATTCAGCATAGGCGGCATCACCTTCTTCACACTCCAAGGCTATCTTTCAGATCCCATGTACTATAATGGCGCCCTTATGACCCGACATCTTGAGCTGTAAATACACATAACACGGCCGAGCCATGAACTTGGCATAAGCCGGCCGCCCAAACAGAGCATGATATGGGCTTTTGATTTTAACCACCTCAAAAGTTAATTTTTCTGCTCTGGAGTCATACTCATCCCCAAAGGCTACTTCCAGCTCAATCTTACCAACTGGGTATGCCAATTTACCAGGTACCACACCGTGAAAAATAGTGTTGGATTGTTTAAGATTTTTATCAGTCAATCCCATTCGGCGGAACGTCTCATAGTAGAGGATGTTGATACTGCTGCCTCCATCCATAAGTACTTTAGTGAATTTGTATCCACCAACCTGAGGTGCCACTACCAAGGCCAAGTGGCCCGGATTATCAACCCGGGGCGGGTGATCCTCTCTGCTCCACACAATAGGCTGCTCTGACCAACATAGATAACGTGGAATCGCCGGCTCAACGGCATTGATGGCCCTCTTGTGAAGCTTCTGGTCCCTCTTACATAAACTAGTGGTAAATACATGGTATTGCCCACTACTCAGCTGTTTTGGGTTGCTCTGATAACCGGATTGTTGCTACTGATTACCTTGGCCGGGTTGTTGATTATATCCTCCTTGGTTACCAGGATGGCCCTGACTGTGAAATCCTCCTCCACCTGAACCGGCGCCTGAGCCATGAAAACTGCCTCCTCCTGAACCGCCACTTGGGCCGTGACCTCCATCAAACGCGTTTGAATTTTTAAACGCCTTCTTCACTACAAAAAAATACACTTCCGTGATGATACGTGTTTGTCATAGTAGGTCATTTTTTTGTCATGCATGTACATCCATGACAAATTTATGACAGAATCAAGATAGTCATACATGTGCTGTCGTAGAAGTGTTCCATGACATTACCAAAATTATCATCACGGAAGTGTCCACTTCCATGACAATAAATCGCGCGTCACAGAAGTGCTTTCGTCAAGGGTGACCGACACGTGGCATCCACCGTAACGGAACACCGTTAAGCTATCTGGTCGGGTTTTGGATCCGATAACCCGTTAACAGCCCCGACCAATGGGGATTTTCCACGTGTAAAATCATCATTGGCTAGAGGAAACACGTGTCGGCTCATCGTTGGTACAGATATCATCCACTCACTGGACAGAAGGCGCCTATGATACGTCGACATGTGGCACGGCCCAACAGTGGCCCATTCCTGTGAAAAGGCCGGCCCATTTGACTTGGTCAAAAGCTGGCGGGCCGGCCCATGGAAAGCCTGTTAACGGCCTGTTCGCATATAGCCCATTAACAACCCGCTAACCCAAGGCCCGTTACGCCCTATCCGAATTAGGCCCAATAGCGTCATCTAGGCCGTCCAATAGATTCCATCCCGTTTTCACTTCTGGCCCACGTATAGCCCATGACGTCTTTCGGCCCATATGAGGCCCTTTGTAACTCTTGGCCCATTAGCGGCCCATGCTGAAACTGGCCCATAATGAACAGTGTATCACTTTACACCCATTAACGGCCCGTGGTGAAACTGGCCCGTAATGAACAGTGTATCACTTTATACCCATTAACGGCCCGTTATTCCGTTGGCCCGTCTCCAGCCCATGTTATCTTTCGGCCTTCTCAGAGCCCATTTATTCTTGGGCTCATTTCCAACATTCATTTACTTACGTCCCGTTATTGTCATTTTCTGCTTGTGGGCCAAATTCAGCTCATGGTTACAGTCGGCCCATTTGTGGTCCGTTAATACGTTGGGCCGTTTTCATAGTCATCAAATACGACCTATTAATGATGGCCCATTATGGTCGGCCCATGAACGGACGATTCCAACTCTAGCCCGTTTACGGCCAGAATGCGGTCTGTTTGGCCCATGTTTGGCCAATCGATCATACTGCCCGTATAAGGCCCATTGATGATACGGCCCGTAGAAGGCCCATTGATGATACGACCCGTAGAAGGCCCATTGTTTCTATGGCCCGTAGAAGGCCCACTGTTTCTATGGCCCATAGAAGGCCCACTGTTTCTACGGTCCGTAGGAGGCCCAGTGTCACAACAGTAAATATTATCCCATGGTTATTGTGGCCTAGTTTTAAAAAATAGGTTATTGCAGCCACTAGCAAACCACAGAAAAAGAACTGCACTGACTACAAGCAAACAAATAAACAAGACAACAAGGAAATAAATAAGCAAGCAACTTACACTAGGCTATCACGGCTATTACACATATTACATCCACTCGGCATCAAAGTTCGCCACTAGTGCAAATATAGGGAACACAGCAGCATATAAACGCCGCAGCAAAACAAGTCCAGAACTGAAACCACTTCAGAAGAGCTTAAGAAACAATATCCTGGGTACCCATAATGCTGGCAAGATGCTTAGCAAGCTTATTAAGTTTCTCTTGTTTGGCGCTTAAGTCCTCCAGCGCTTGCTGTTGCACCAGAAAGTATGCATCTGAATTCTATAGGGACTTTCTCAGTCCTTCGGCTTCCTGTCGCATAACATCTGATCGATGTCTTTCAACTTGAAGTTGAGACTCAAGAAGCCAAACTGATTCAGGCAATGAGTTCGAAGAGCTGGTGCCAGCAGTGGTAGCCAGTAACTCGAACACTACATCAAGAGAGGACTTTGGAGTTGTCTCAGTGTCTTCAATATAGTTTTTATCAGCTTTCTTGGAGACCAACAGGGATGTCTCACTATCTTGAACCTTATCTGCATTACTTCCTTTACCATTGCATAACAGGGTACTCTTCTCCAATATTTTATCCGCGTTCTAAAAGAGAAACAAACAAACACATCTCAGGTTTACAATGTAGTATATGAAACTCATTTTGGTAAACCAGTTTAGTAGTAAGGTGGACAGGATAACAGCATGAAACAAACATATATCTATGTAGTATGGTCATTGTATGGTTTATATCATTCTAGTTTATGTTGCCAAATCAAGATAGATACAGTTCGAATCATATCTATTTAAGACAAAGTAGCATAGACAGAATATAAGTGTGGGAAACTACACAACAATAACAACACTTGTAATGTGCATGGCATGAGAACATAACTGTTTATTCAATTGAAACTGAAATCAACATAGAGCAAGTTACAACAGCAAACATCAAAACATGTTGAAGAAACAGGTTTAAAACATACCTGTTGTGCCATTGGAGTTTCAATTGCATCCTTCAAATTTGAAATTAGTTGGTATCAGTAAATACAGTGATGCAAGAGCAAAGTAGTATGAACCATAGCTACGGAACCTGACCTGAGAACAATTCTTCTTCTGCTTTAAGCGTTGACTTCGGATTCAGAGTGGTGGTCCTCGTGATTTGGGCACTGCAGTTGCCTTACTAACTACTCGTGTTTGGGTGCTCTATGGTGGAGACGGTGCTGTGTCAACGGGAACTGGGTGTCTATCTGCTGGGGTTGGGGTTAGAAGGGGTGTAGCTGGTTCTCTGTCCAACTGGGTAGGGGTACAATCTGCATGAGTGTGGGTTATGTGTGGTGGGGCTGGTTCTTGGGCAAGTACAACTGTGGTTCTATTTGCATCAACAGGTAGCACGATCTTTTCTGAAGACCGTGTTTTTACTCCCACAGATACTGCCATCACTCCCTCCAATTGAAATGGCTGATAAACAAGAAAAGTAATTGAATGTACAGACATTGTAAGATAGATAGGTGCAATGGATAGTAGGGAAGAAAACAGGGCATGAAATAATTCACATTTATGTTGTCTAAGCAAACAGAATAGCAGGACATGATTTCACATATATGATGGCTAATTAAACAGGAGAGCATGACACAATTTCACATGTATGATGGCTAACTAAACAGGATAGAATGACATACTTCAAAATATGATGACTATGTAAATAGGATGACATGATATAACTATACGATGTGTCTATTAAAGTGGTTGGCATGCCATAAATCACAAACATGCCGTCGATGGAAACATGATGGCATGATATAATTCACGGATAGAATGACATAATTTAAATATGATGACTATGTAAACAGGATGAGATGATATAACTATATTATGTCTTTAGAAAATGGGTTGGCATGCCATAATTCAGATACATGCTGTCTATTTAAACATCATGGCATGACATAATTCAAATATATGATTTATATACTAAGGAAGTGAGCAGAGGGCAATCGCATATATGATGTGTCAACTAAGGAGATGGCATTCAATATTGTGTATATGATGTAAAAACTAAGCATTGGAATACAACATATGCATTATATGAGTAATATAACCCTGCCAAGTTTGAGCATACACCTCAGGGGGATAATAGGACTGGTCATCTACCTCTGAATCCACCTCTGAAGAGCTATCTATAACCAGCAAGATATCTGCTTCAGCAGGTAGCATTGTCTGCTCTAAAGACCTTGTTTTCACTCCATATTTCTCCATCACCAATTCAAATGGCTGATGCACAGGAAGAGCAGTTGAATATACAAACATTGTCGACAAAAGTAATGAGAAATACAAAAAAAGGACGACATGATATAATTCACATATATGACGCTTGCCTAAACAACATGGCATTGCATAATTCACATACATAATGCCTTGCAACAAGATAACATTGCATAATTCACATATATAATGTCTTGCAACAAGATGGCATTGCATAATTCACATATATGGTAATTAGACACTAAACAGGTGGCATTCACACAAATCATGTCTAAACTAAGCAAATGACATAGCAATACAAGATACCATACATACGATATGAGCAACATAACCCTGCCAAGTTAGGGCATGCACCTCGGGGGGGGGGGATATGACCGGTCATCTGTCTCTGAATCCTCCTCTGAGGAGCTATCGGTAACCAGCAAGACATGCGCTTCGTCAGGTAGCATTGTCTGCTCTAAAGACCTTGTTTCCACTCCAGATTTTTCCATGACCATGCCAAATGGCTGATGCACAGGAAGAGTAATTGAATGTACTAAATTTTTTGACAAATTTAACACGTAATAAAAATGATGGCATGATATAATTCACATATAAGATGACTGGCTAACCAGGGTGGCATTGAAAAATTCACATATATGATGCCTGGCTAGACAAGATGGCATTGCATGATTCACATATACGATAAAGAAGCTAAACATATGGCATTGACACAAAGCATGTCTAAACTAAGCAGATGACATCTTTAATGTATACAGTAAGCAATGCAAGGCACCATATGCATGATATTACCAACATCAGCATGCCAAGTTAGAGCGAAGACCTCATGGGGTAAATAGGAGTGGTCTTCTCCTTCTGAATCCCCCTCATAATAGTTATCTTCCTCTTGATTATGATCCGAAATGGGTGGAGGGGGGGCTGCCTTTGCGCCCACCATGGAACAACGTCTGCATGAAATTTTATTGCCACACAAGGCTCGTCTCTTTTGCTCTACATGATCAGTTCCATTGTGTACAATAACTAGCATGCATAGGAATAAAACATAGTGAGATTATGTAAGGAGTGCATGCACAAATCCAGAGTGATGGTAGCAAACTGTGGATAGACCCAAAACCAATGATAGCAGGTAGATAATAGCTTTAGTTAAAAAATACAGATAATGGCTCCTTTAATGTTTTTTTGCACCCAACATGAAACTCATAGTAGACACCGGAGATTAACCAGATAGTAGAAAGATAGTACTGATTGCTGCCCCAATATGTACCCCACAACCATTTAAAAACTCAAGTTTCAGCATTAGTTTGGAACTGACTCAGAGTCTAATAGGTGAACACGATGATAATGTAGCATGTCATCATATTAAGCGACGCATAACGTAAGCAGACACGGAAGAGTGCGACCTCTCTTGCGGACCCGTGTAGTCCTCCAGGTCATTTGCTCAGTTGATGATGGTAATGCAGTTGCCATGGCTGCCGGCGGCGGGGAAGAAGATTTAAGGCGGCGAAAGATAGTCTGGAGAGTGGATCCCTGCTGTGGTGAACCCTTCCGTTGTTGGAGCAGCTGAGCTGGGGTGGAACACAGCGCCGCAGGAGCAGGACAAACCACACAAGGTTTTCTTTGACACATATATGTAACAGAAGTAATTGAGTAAGGGCTTGTTTGAATTTGAGGATTCTAACAATGCAGGGATAGGAAATAGACAGGAATAGGATAGGAATGCACGTGCAAAACAGAGAATTTAAAAACACAGGATTTCTGCCAATCTGTGTGTTTGATTCACAACAATTGGAAGATCACAGGATGCAAAAAAGCATGGTGAGATTAAGTCAAACCACAAGAAAATGTACGGTTATAATGCTATTATGCTACTATCTCTTAGTCTTGTGCTTGATGAATAGGAATATGAAAAGGAGGAGAAGTGGAAATTAGAATTCCTACGGTTTTTCTTTCAAGGAGACACTAAAGGAACAAATCCTACAGTTTTCATTTGCTCCATTCCTTTGCACCAAATTCATGAAAAGTAGTACCATAGGAAACTTTCCAATTCTGATGTTTTTCATTCACTTTTCCTTTCAAGCACTGGCGATTCTAGTAGGCAGGCTTGAGCAAGGAAAATCCTACACTAAAAAAATGTTTTTGTGCTACTTCTATTACTTTGGACCCAGGCCACTGCCATACTAGCTCAACTCCTAGGCCCATCGACAAATGCACAGCTCAAACGCGCAGAGATAAATAATGATGGCGTTCAAGAGAGTCCATCAGGGATAGCTAAGTTGCCTGGTACCTCACTGCTTGTCATATAGTAGGATAAAATAATCGTATTTCCCGTTACTACGAGTGCTCAGTGGACAATATATATAACATGTAGAGTAAAAAAGAGATGCAACAAGTGTACAACCTCTTTGGCGAAGCCATGTCGATCTCAGCGTGATTGGGTTGGCCGGTGAGGATGCTCCGGCTGACTTGGCTATCGGAGGAGGGGAAGAAGATCTTAGGCGTCTGGAGATGGAGCCCGAGGTACTGCTCCACTGTGATGGTGGGTTTCGTCGTTGGAGCAGCTCTGGTGAGTTGTACGACGCCGAGGCTGAAGCAGGACAAGAGAGACAATGCACAACGTTAACCTGAGTGGAATTCTAATAGCATCTCCAATACATGACGTAAAATACATAAACACAAAGTGCTAGATGTAAAATACATCAGCCCCTCATCTCTGAACTTAACTATCGAATCTGAATTTAACTGTCGAAACTAAACTTAACTGTCGAAACTGAACTTAACTGTCGAAACTGAATTTTGCTGTCGAAACTGAATTTTGCTGTCGAAACTGGACGCACTAGCAAGGTGAGGCTACACGTCGGTCGACTGACTTTTTCATCTCTGGCCAGTCGATTTTGCAGCTATTGGATACGAAATCAAGGGCCTGCGGTTCATCTTCAACCTCCACCCCCTGAGCCGGCCAAACAGCAGCCCGCCGCCGCCCTCGGCCGGCGGTGCGCCGCCCCGCCCACCCCGAAAACACTCCCCACCGCCGGTCCGCCGCCGCCCCGGCCATCCCTCTAGCCCCCCCGTGCCGAGCTTTTTCTCCGGCGATCCCCACGCCACCGCCCCGCCACCGCTGGCGACCACCGCCCCCATCCTGAATCCTAAGATAGATAATGGGGTACCTCTCCGGTGAGCCCCCCTCCCTGCTGCGGCTGGTTCTTCCTTCACCTCGGTGGCATCGGAGTGAAGTGTAGCTAAATTGGAGCAGCATCGCAAGCAAGAGCAAGAGCGAGAGCAGCAGCGCGAGCAAGAGCAATAGCAAGAGCAGACCGGGCAGGGGACCGAGAGCAAGAGCAGAGCAGCAGCGTAAGTGAGAGCTAAAGCAGCAGCAGGTCCTACTGATGTGGACGTCGCCGCCGAGGGAGCGACGCCATGGAGGAAGTGGCCGGCGACGCCGCCGTGGATGGAGCCGCGCCGTGTCGGCTCGGGACCGAGCGCCGGCAGCACTGTGAGATCGAATCAAGAAGAAAATGCGGCGATTAGTGTACAACCTCTTTGGTGGCGCCGATTAGGCCACAACTTCATCCGAGGAAACGGTGATGATGATGCTCTTCCGATAGGGCAGGTGAAGACGGCGGTGTGGGAATGCAGGTGGCGCGAAAGACGAGGGGAACGTCGGGGCAGCTCCTTGGAGGTGGAGGATGGTGTGGCTGAACAGGCGGGACGATGAGATCGATGGCGGATCCTCATCCGGTACGGTGGATGAGGGATGTCGAGGTGTTGCTGTGGACGACGTCGTCGGGGAAGAGGCTCCGGCTGGGTGGCGGACGGAGCAGGGTGTGGGGTTTCGTCGCGGGTTTTCGTGGCCTCGGTGTATGAATGGGTGGGCGGATGGGATGGCAGTGGGGAACCATGGCTTAGAGACGCGCTTGTCCGAAATGTGGGGTAAGTTACGAAAGTACCCCCACCGATTTGAGGCGGTTCTTCCGGTTCAGGGGTACCACGGGCATTTCGTGTGTCGGTATTTCACAGGAGGTGGGAGTTTTCGCGCGCATTGTAATTTCGAAATAGCAAGGCGCGGTTTGAGATGGAGGGAGGTGTCGGAGCACAACGAGACAAAGATATATCTTAAATATTTCAGGTTAACAAGGCGCGGGTTGAAGAGGCGGGAGTTTCCCAGCACGATAGACAGAGACGCTAGCTTGAATTTTCGGCATAACAAGGTGCGACTTGAAATTTCGGAAGAACAAGCTTAACATGTACCAAAAAAATACAATTTGCACCTCAACACGCACAACACACACACAAACACCATTTAGACTAGAGTAAGGTTAACGGTTGCGCGAGTCCACGAAGGGCTCCACCCACGAAGGGTCCACGAAGAAGCAACCACCCACAAAGGGTCCACGAAGTAGCAACCTTGTCTATCCCACCATGGCCATCGCCCATGAAGGACTTGCCTCACTAGCGGTAGATCTTCACGAAGTAGGCGATCTCCTTGCCCTTACAAACTCCTTGGTTCAACTCCACAATCTTGTCGGAGGCTCCCAAGTGACACCTAGCCAATCTAGGAGACACCACTCTCCAAGAAGTAACAAATGGTGTGTAGGTAATGAACTCCTTGCTCTTGTGCTTCAAATGATAGTCTCCCCAACACTCAACTCTCTCTCATAGGATTTGGATTTTGTGGAAAGGAGATTTGAGTGGAAAGCAACTTGGGAAGGCTAGAGATCAAGATTCATATGGTAGGAATGGAATGTCTTGATCTCAACACATGAGTAGGTAGTTCTCTCTCAGAACATATGAGTTGGAATTGAGTATGTGTTCTGATGGCTCTCTCCACGAATGAAGAGGAGGTGGAGGGGTATATATAGCCTCCACACAAAATCCAACCGTTACACACAGTTTTCCAATCTCGGTGGGACCGAATCAACAAACTCGGTCGGACCGAAAAGGTAAACCTAGTGACCGTTAGAGATTTTCGGTGGGACTGACATGCAACTCGGTAGGACCGATATGGTTAGGGTTTGGGCATAACGTAATCTCGGTGAGACCGATTACACAAACTCGGTGAGACCGATTTTGGTAATTAGCTAACCAGAGAGTTGGTCAGGCAAACTCGGTGGGACCGATTTGCTCTTTCGGTGAGACCGAAAAGTTACAAAAAGGAAACACTGAATTTACATTGCAATCTCGGTGGGACCGATTCGCTCTTTCGGTGAGACCGAAAAGTTACGAAAGGGAAACAGAGAGTTTGTAATCCCATCTCGGTGAGACCGAGATCCCTATCGGTAGAACCGAATTGCTAGGGTTTGGCAGTGGCTTATGACAAGTGAAACTCGGTGGCGCCGGATAGAAAGAATCGGTAGGACCGAGTTTGGCTTAGGGTTTAGGTCATATGTGGATATGGGAAAGTAGTTGAGGGTTTTGGAGCATATCATTAAGCACATGAAGCAAGAGGCTCATTAAGCAACACCTCATCCCTCCTTGATAGTATTGGCTTTTCCTAAAGACTCAATGTGATCTTGGATCACTAAAATATAAAATGAAGAGTCTTGAGCTTTTGAGCTTGAGCCAAACTTTTGTCCTTAGCATTTTGAGGGTTCCACTTTCACATCCATGCCATGCCAATCATTGATCTTTCCTGAAATAGTCATCTTGGAATAGCGTTAGCTCAATGAGCTATATGTTGTTATGAATTACCAAAACCACCTAGGGATAGTTGCACTTTCAATCTCCCCCTTTTTGGTAATTGATGACAACATATAGATCAAAGCTTCGACAAATGATAATAAGCATGAAATATATCGTCGCTTTGAGAAGTATGTGATAAGTAAGAGCTCCCCCTAAATTTGTGCATATTTAAAATTTGCTTTGGACTGCAAATGCACAAAGAGTTAGAGTCATGGGTTACTCTTCCATGTCACATACATCTTGGTGGAGCGCTTAAAATGATAAGAATGAAATACATACACTCATCACCAAGAATAGTGAATGATCACATAAGATAGATAAGATAATAGCATTAAGCAAACATTAAGTGTAGCTTATGATCAAACACATGATCATCAATGTCTCACGAGCAATGACATAGTATCTCAAGCACTCAAAAGCAAACAAAGTTCGAAAAACCACCAAATAAAACAAGAGAGAATAAAAGCAACACTCTCTCTCGAAGCCTATGATCTATACATTTTTCTCCCCCTTTGGCAACAAGTTACCAAAAAGTTCCTAGAAAATGCATAGTGCTAGATCGACGCTCAGGCTTGATCTTCAGGTGGTGGTGGAGTTCGGAGCACTCCAAGGACGAAGGCTTCTGTAGACGCTGGAGCAGGTTGGGCTAGTGCTACGGCTGGAGCTGAGGCGGTTGCTCTTGTGTCAAGAACTGGCACTGCAGATGACCTCGGACCTCGTGGCACTCTGGCAAAGGCATCAGTTGTAGTCCTGCCTCTCCTCTCCTGCATGTCATCCTGGAGCTGCTCCATTGCAGTCTGAATCTCTGTCACCTTGACATCCAAGTCATAGAACTTTTGTTCCATGATTCTCTCTAGGCTTGCCTGGTTCTGAGTTAGGGTGGCTAGTCCTTTCTCAATCCGCAGGGTGGATGCAATTAGGTAACCAAGCTGCTCTTGTTTGGTTTTCAAGAAATACTCAGATGCCTCCTTAGAGTTGGCATCTTGGCAGCTTTCTCCTTCCTTGCCTTCTCCTTCTTTGCTTGTGCTTGTGCAGACGATGATTCATTCTCAGTCATCACAACTTGATTGTCCTCAAAATATGGACGGATGGGCAGGTGTTCCTTGTCCAATAAGTATATGCCCGTGCCCATCTTGGAGTTGATGAGCTCCTGAATCTGTGGGGCATATCCACAGCTCCTCTTCTGGTCTGCTGCTGTCCTCTTGATAGTCTCTACTATGAGGCTCATCACCTTGAACTTCTGTGGCACATCAAATACATGAAGCAAATTGATTGCATGGCCTCTGATCATCTTGTGATCACCTGACTTGGGCAACAGAGTGTGTCTCAAGATCCAATTGAAAGTTGGCAGCCCTGACAGAAGATAGTGCACTGAGCCAAACTTGAAAGTGTCAAGTGCTTCATTTGGAATTTCCTTGTACATATTGGACATAGAGTTGTGGTCCATCTTCTTCTTGGCATAAATGTCCAAGTCATCCTCATGCTCTTCAGGGGCATTGATGAGCTGTGCCCATTCAGCAACTGTAGATTGGTACCTCATACCCTCAGACATCCAAGTTATCCTACCATCTGGATAAAAGTGTGCTGTGGAGTAGAATTGCATGATAAGCTCCTCATTCCACTTTGTGAGCTTCTGCCCAACAAAGTCTGCAACTCCACAAGCACTAAAGCTGTCTTGCACTCCAGGGTAGTGCTCTTTGTTGTCCTTGATGTATTTCCAGTCAACCCATCTCATATCACAGACTATTGGCTTCTTATCAAGCAGCACTATCTCATAGAAGTCCTGCTGTTCCTTGGTGTGAAATCTATAATCCACAATAGTTCTTCTCCTTGAAGCATACGGGTCTGCTTCTCTCCACTTCCTGAGCCCTGAGTCTCTCCTGAGCTTCATATCCTCAGCCACAGGATGAGCATCGTTGTGGTCTGGGATCTTGGGCTTGAGTTTTCTGAGTACTTGCTCTTCATCATCTTCTTCTGCAGCTTCAGGCACTGGGGCCTTGTTCTTTTCAGCAGTTGGGATGCTTCTTGTATTTCTCTTTGGTTTTGACTTTGGAGTTGGCTTGGCCTTGGAAGCAGCTGCCCCTGATCTTATGGCATCACCCATCAGCTTGGGTGCCTTAGGTGCTGGTGCAGCTACCTCTTCTTCTTCCTCTTCTTCCATGATGGAAGCCTTTCCAAGCACTCTGGCTACGGTCTTCTTGACCCTTTCCTTTCTTTTCTTGCCTTCAGCAACACTAGCTCTTTGGGTGCAGGCTTTTCAGTTGAAGCCCTGGCCTTTGACATAGGCTGCCTACCTACTGGCCTTTTGACTTTCAGGCCTGGCTTTGTGCCTTGAGCTGAGCCATGTTCCTTCTCAAGCACTACTCTCTTTGAAGTTGCTTCTTTTTCTGCCACATAATCCTCATCCTCTGATTCTGAGGTTCTCTTCTTCCTTTGTCTGGTGGCAGCTTTTGGCAGATTGCTAGGAGTACTTCTGCTGCCATCATCTGAAGAGCTTGAGGGACTAGTGCCCTCATTCATCTGCACTTGCTCTTCTGACATGTTCTGGCTATCACTTTGGTCTGACATGATGAACAAGCTGACTGCTGACCCTGTGAACAGTTTATAGATGAGGTAGAGTGGATGAGCATCACAAAATGCAGAGATTTTTGCAAAAGAATGATCCAAAAACTTAGTTTTAGTTTCCCACTGAAATCATCTCGGATCTACCGATTTTCAAACTCGGTGATACCGAAGCAGTTTTGGAACCTAAACTAGTGAACTCGGTCAGACCGAGTCACAGTTCGGTGGCACCGAGACTGCTAGGGTTTTACAAAGTTCCAAAATCGGTCACACCGATAAGTAATTCTCGGTCAGACCGAGTCTCACTTGTGCAATGGCATAAGCCAAATCGGTGGGACCGAGTTTTTCAACTAGGTGGGTCCGAGATGGTCTCGGCGGAAACCTAAACCTAGAATTTTCGAATCAAACCTAATCTACGAGTTCATTGACTGGATAGAAGTTTATCAAACGTGGCTAGAATCAATATGATCACAATGTGCTAGGAATCGGATTGGGGAATAGCACAAAGATCGAGTCCATACCCTAGTTCGGCGGAGACTCGCTACGACGGCAACGTCGGGGTAGAATTCCCGTTGACGGTGATGGAGACCAGCGACTGGAGGCGGCTGGCGGCGAGAAGACGATCCGGAGACCACGTTGGCAGAGCAGGCTATCGCGCGGGCGAAGGGGTTCGGAGAAATTTCCAAATTTTGCCCGTGACTATATATAGCCCGACCCTGTCGGTGTGACCGAGTGGAACGACTCGGTGGCACCGAGATGCAAAACTGTATACAGTTGTTGCAACTCGGTGTGACCGAAAGGTTCAAATCGGTTGCACCGAGATCGAAAACCTAGATCAACTTAATGATCTCGGTAGGACCGAAAGTGGGGTATCGGTCAGACCGAGAATCATAAAGAGGTTTTGGAAGTTTAAGTCTATGACGAATCGGGGACTCCGAGCGCTCCTCACACAGAGTGGTTCGAATCTGACCTGATCAAATTTTGTGATGTAGCATGAATAGAGTTTGAGACGAGAAAAGCATAGATAGCTAGAGGAGGTTCTTAGGCATTCTTGTTCATCCACTTGGCAAAAGGAAATAAAACCAAACAATCAAAACAACAAGTGGATGTCCTAGAATGAGTAAAATATGCAACCAGCATGCTCACATAATAAGATGGCAAATGAAATATGTGACAAGGCATGCACAACCAATTCTAGCATCTACCAAGCAATTTGCGATGACAAGGTCATCTATATATGAGTTTATTGACTTAGGAGTCAAGTGAGAACACTTGATCATAGGTCATACTCATCGTTTAAGCTCAAGTGGGGTTACCACTTTTACATAAAGCATTGTTGTGTTCACATCTTTAGAGTTGCTTTAGCTCAAGTCTTAGAGTAAAGCTCCCCCTAGATGTGATATCCCCCCTTAGAGGGATGAGCTAACCTCGGGTTTTGTCGATGATGACTTCATGTAGATGTTGAAGATGTGGATGCTCAATGTTGATGTAGATCACTTGGAGCTATCCATTTGAGTGAATTGCACTTTCAAAACCTACATGGGTTAGTCCCACAAGGAACAAACAAGGATATCCATAGACATAGAGTGATGCACACACAAGATGATGTCCATGAAAACTTTTAGGTTACCTTGTCCCTTGTCTTACCAACAAGAGGGTTTGTGACTCCTTGAACTAGTGCAAGATGTGGAAGTTGATTGCACTTGTTCTTGCCAAAATGATAAGAGTGAAGTATGTTGGCGGAGTCACCCTCAAGAACTCTCTAGTTCTTCTTCTTTTGGATCCACACCATCTTGATGGGAATCCTTGGAGTTGTAGTCGTACTTGATGAAGTGGAACTTGAAGTAGTCTTGGGAATCCACTTGACTAAGGTCTTAGGAGCTTCTTCAAATGCATCAATTTCCTCTTGAAGCTTGTCCTTGCCTTTTTTGCTTGTAGTCTTGTGGTGGAAGATCATCTTGAGCTTGTGTCCCCTTGAAAGAAGTATCATACTTCTCTTGTTGAGGAACAAACTTTGTCTTGGGGTATTGATCTTCTTCCCACTCAACTCCATTGGCATTGAACTTTCATTCAAAACCAACACCTTGATTCTTCCGGTGCATTCCTTGCTTGCGCACAATTTCCTCGAATTGCTTACTCCCGGCAAGGCTTTTGTACACTCCTTTCTCTATAATTCCCTTCAATAAGCTATTTTCTTGCTCAAGTGTAACTTGGCCAAGAGAATCATTAGTGGAATCAAGAGAACTACTAGAAGCAACAATATTGGATTTAGCATGATCATTGTTACTGCTAGAGGAAGAATCTTTCTTGTTCTTGTTACTAGACTTAACTTGAGGCATGTAAGTGGATAAGAGTAAACGCTTGGCAATGTAAGAAGAACTTTTCTTGCGTAGATCATCATTGATTGCTTTTAAGAACTCATGCTCTTGCTCAAGATTGAGCTTTTCAAAGCGTAATTTCTCATGAGCACTTAAAAGTTCTCGATGATCTTCGAAGATAGTTTCATGAGCTAACTTAAGAGTGTTTAGTTCTTTAGTTAGAGCCTCAATCTTCTCCTTATCATTGTCATTCGTTTTATCTTGATTAGCATGATTAATTGATGTTTCATCATAGTATTCATCACTAGAGTTGTCAACAAGCAAATCATCACCTAACAAGTCATCTTCATCACTATTGAAATCAACATACTCGGGGTGTGTTACCTTAGGACCTTTGGCCATGAAGCATCTTCCAATTCCTTCATTTGGTGAGTCAAATATGTCGTAGGAGTTGGTTGACACAAGTGCTAGACCGGCAACACCTTCATCTTGAGTATCTTCGGAGTCGGAGTGATAACTTCTCTCGGAGTGGCTGTCGGAGTCGGAGCCGGATACCCATTCACCAACATGAGCTTGATGTCTTCGTTTTGTGTAGCTCCTTGATGATTTTTCCTTCCTTTCCGAATCCTTGCTTCTCCATGAGTATCTTCGTTCATAACGATCATCTCTACTCCTTCTCTCTCTTGGTGGTGATTCTTTGCTTCTTCTTTTTGGAGAATCTTATCTTCTCTTGTAGGGAGCCGTACACTCATTGGAATAGTGTCCGGGTCTTCCACAACTGTAGCAGTTTCGCTCTCGACTAGAAGATCTTTTGTCATTGTAGGACCTTGACTTGAAGCTTCTATCTTTGCTTCTACTCTTGTAGAACTTGTTGAAGTTCTTCACCATTAAGCTCAATTCTTCATTGAAGTTTTGTTTCTCACTTGATGATGTAGGGGCTTCACATGAGGCTTTGTAGGCACCACTTGATTTGTTGTGAAGTTCCTCTTTATCCTTAAGTGACATATCATGAGCAACAATTCTTCCAATCACCTCCGTTGACTTGAGATCTTTGTAATTGGGCATCATTTGGATCAATGTGCACACGGTATCATATTTTCCATCGAAGGCTCTTAGAATCTTCTTGATGATGAATCTATCGGTCATCTCTTCACTTCCTAAGCCGGCAATCTCATTTGTGATGAGAGCAACCCTAGAGTACATTTCAGCGACACCTTCACCATCCTTCATTTTGAACTTGTCAAGTTGACTTTGAAGCACATCCAACTTGGATTCCTTGACGGAGTCGGTACCTTCGTGCATATCAATCAAAGTGTCCCAAATTTCCTTTGCATTCTCAAGACGGCTGATTTTGTTGAATTCTTCGGGGCACAATCCGTTGAAGAGAATATCACAAGCTTGAGCATTGTATTGCAACATCTTCAACTCATCCGCGGTAGCTTCACGGTTTGGTTCTTTCCCATCAAAGAAGTCACCTTGCAAACCAACACACACAATAGCCCAAACGGCGGGGTTATGTCCAAGAATATGCATTTTCATTTTATGCTTCCAACTAGCAAAATTAGTACCATCAAAGTAAGGACCTCTACGGTGATAATTTCCCTCGCTAGACGCCATACTCTCCTAGGTTGTGAAACCAAGGCTATGACCACCAAAAGCTATGGAGATCAAAGCAAATGGAGACCAAAGCTCTGATACCACTTGTAGGTTCGTAAGTATGTCTAGAGGGGGGGTGATTAGACTACTTGACCAAATAAAAACTTAACCTTTTCCCAATTTTAGTTCTTGGAAGATTTTAGCTATTGTAGGACAAGTCAAGCAATCATCACACAATTCAAGCAAGCATGCAAAGAGTATATTGGCAGCGGAAAGTAAAGCATGCAACTTGCAAGAATGTAAAGGGAAGGGTTTGGAGAATTCAAACGCAATTGGAGACACGGATGTTTTTCCCGTGGTTCGGATAGGTGGTGCTATCCTACATCCACGTTGATGGAGACTTCAACCCACAAAGGGTAACGGTTGCGCGAGTCCACGGAGGGTTCCACCCACAAAGGGTAACGGTTGCGCGAGTCCACGAAGGGCTCCACCCACGAAGGGTCCACGAAGAAGCAACCACCCACAAAGGGTCCACGAAGTAGCAAGCTTGTCTATCCCACCATGGCCATCGCCCACGAAGGACTTGCCTCACTAGCGGTAGATCTTCACGAAGTAGGCGATCTCCTTGCCCTTACAAACTCCTTGGTTCAACTCCACAATCTTGTCGGAGGCTCCCAAGTGACACCTAGCCAATCTAGGAGACACCACTCTCCAAGAAGTAACAAATGGTGTGTAGGTAATGAACTCCTTGCTCTTGTGCTTCAAATGATAGTCTCCCCAACACTCAACTCTCTCTCATAGGATGTGGATTTTTTGGAAAGAATATTTGAGTGGAAAGCAACTTGGGAAGGCTAGAGATCAAGATTCATATGGTAGGAATGGAATGTCTTGATCTCAACACATGAGTAGGTGGTTCTCTCTCAGAACATATGAGTTGGAATTGAGTATGTGTTCTGATGGCTCTCTCCACGAATGAAGAGGAGGTGGAGGGGTATATATAGCCTCCACACAAAATCCAACCGTTACACACAGTTTTCCAATCTCTGTGGGACCGAATCAACAAACTCGGTCGGACCAAATAGGTAAACCTAGTGACCGTTAGAGATTTTCGGTGGGACTGACATGCAACTCGGTAGGACCAATATGGTTAGGGTTTGGGCATAACGTAATCTCGGTGAGACCGATTACACAAACTCGGTGAGACCGATTTTGGTAATTAGCTAACCAGAGAGTTGGTCAGGCAAACTCGGTGGGACCGATTTGCTCTTTCGGTGAGACCGAAAAGTTACAAAAAGGAAACACTGAATTTACATTGCAATCTCGGTGGGACCGATTCGCTCTTTCGGTGAGACCGAAAAGTTACGAAAGGGAAACAGAGAGTTTGCAATCCCATCTCGGTGAGACCGAGATCCCTATCAGTAGAACCGAATTGCTAGGGTTTGGCAGTGGCTTATGACAAGTGAAACTCGGTGGCGCCGGATAGAAAGAATCGGTAGGACCGAGTTTGGCTTAGGGTTTAGGTCATATGTTGATATGGGAAAGTAGTTTAGGGTTTTGGAGCATATCATTAAGCACATGAAGCAAGAGGCTCATTAAGCAACACCTCATCCCTCCTTGATAGTATTGGCTTTTCCTAAAGACTCAATGTGATCTTGGATCACTAAAATATAAAATGAAGAGTCTTGAGCTTTTGAGCTTGAGCCAAACTTTTGTCCTTAGCATTTTGAGGGTTCCACTTTCACATCCATGCCATGCCAATCATTGAGCTTTCCTGAAATAGTCATCTTGGAATAGCATTAGCTCAATGAGCTATATGTTGTTATGAATTACCAAAACCACCTAGGGATAGTTGCACTTTCTTGCATGCACACACACTACCAGTCGGCATTATCCATCGCACACATGCAATCTTTTTCTTCAGGTCGGTCTCCCATGAAGGCACACACCAACACACATCCCCCTCTCCATCATATCGGCCATTCTTTATCTCTCACGCGTGCATGCACAACGATCAATGTTCCTCTATGTATGTGTGTATATAGCTAGGTCTTTCATAGTTTTCCGCACAAACCGATCAATCGATATATCCAGTGAGGTCTCACCCTCTTTCCCATGTCCACATCGATCAGTCTATACCTCTCTATATAGTATTAACATATATAGCTAATACACCCACATTAATTATGTATCCAACGTCCCCCTCTCATCATCCATGCCTTCCGCTTCATCTCTCAGACGCATGCACAAGGCGAAGACAGGGGGCAGTAAGGGCCCTGCCCCCCTCCCCCCTAACATCACTATATATCAAGGCTAATATGAATGTGATCATTAGACAATTGCTGCTAAAAATGGTTTAAGTTCATGAATTGACCCTCCTCGTAAAGGATTAGCAATGCTTGGCCCCCTAGCTCATTTATTTTTCATGGCTCCGCCACTGCGGCCATCAGCGCACGTGTTCGCCCTCTCTATCTAAATATTGATCTCGCACTTGTGCATTCCTTCATAGTCTCCCTCCACTCGGCCCCTCGCACCATCTTCTAGCCCCCCACCAGATTTTGCCACATGTACAATCTAGCAGACTCCATGGTTGAACTTAAGCATAATGCACAAACCTCAAAACAACAATGGTTCTCTTTTGTTCTAGAATCTTCTGTATCATAACTGCCCAAACTTTTTTCCTAGTTGAATTGCCATTATTTCTTTTTACTTTATGCTTTACAACGCACAATTCCATGAATCATAAAATATGCTTCTTTGATTCAAAGGATTCTCAAAGGAATTTTGGAGGATTCTAATCATTAGGAATTTTTCCTATCTTGGTTGTTTGATTTGTAGGATTGTAAACCATAGGAATTTTTCCACATGATTCATTTGCACTAGATTTCATAGGAAACATACCATCCACTCAAACCTCTTTGAAAGAATTTCTGCGTTTTTTCTATGCACAATCAAACACTTGTACAATCCTGTAGGATTCAAGACGACATTCCACTATAATCCCATGTTTTTCCTATTCCTGCGTTCTTAGCTTTTTATAAAACTAATTGATTTTGAATGAGATGAACTATAAGAATTAAATGAAGGGCTACATCAGGCATATATGACTCAGAGCTTACATGCTATAGTGTGGTATTTATTCATAATTTGGTTGCAAAATCTGATGCGTGCAATGCACGTGTACCTTACTAGTACTTCGAGTATGTGCAAAACACGTAAATTAGAATACCAATGGCACGCTACACAGTGTCTCTCTTACAGTTCATGAAGCCACGTGGCACATGTGTAAGCATTGTCGCGACCTCCTTGCGTGGATTGATCATAGTGACGTGCTGCTGGTTCCAGAAGAATGTACTCGTCCTCCCTGAGCCATACTGGAGGTACATGCACGAAGCGAAGATGTGCACGCACGCCATGCACGCACTCATTCCTCGCACGCACACGCGGGTACACGGGCGGACGCAATTTTGTACCAAGATCCACCCCATGTGATAATTTGACGCGTGTAAAGTTGTTCACTTCATTGATGGTCAATTAATACAGCGCATGCAAATTGAGTGGACGTGAGGGCGGAAGAAAGACATTATTACTCCACTACGCGCATGCGAGTAGTTAAATCGTGGGTTGCTAGTAGTACTTCCATTGGTCTCCTTCGTATTTTGTGCCAATTTTTGATAGTAACATAATATTTACGCATTTGAGTAGTGTAGTAGTACTTGAAATTTATGTTCCACTAAACTCATCGGGAGCCGTTTCGGGCCTCAAAACCAAAGCCATCAATTAATCTTTACCTTGTTCCCATCACATTCGAAAGCCCGCTCACACCTACTAGTAGTACGTACCAAACCTGAACATGTTCCCACTATGCAGGTATTAGTACTAGTGCTAGTACTTAGGTTATAAAAAGGGGAACTACCTAACCGAAAATCACTCTACCTTTCCTCCTCATAAGTGCTTCTTCTTTGTCCGTCGTTGCCATGGACGGTGAGCAGAGCTCTAGGTCGAGAACTACTCGTAACAAGGGAGCGGCAACCAAGGCTGCGGAAAAAAAGAGGGCTCGCCACCACGCAGAGACCTCGAAAGATCTCTCACGGGCAGGCGATGGCTCCCAGGAGCGCCCTAGCCGCGGAGGCAAACATGCCGAGCCGGCGGAGCTGGAGTCGTTATCCCTCGACGACATGCCTGATCAGCTCAATAAGCAGAAGGAGTTCATCCAAGGCTTGATGGAGTTGCTGAAGGAGATCCTCGACGACATGCCCAGTGAGCTCAATCAGCAGGGGAAGTTGACCGCCGGCTTGGTGATGCTGCTGAAGAAGAGAATTGCCTCGGAGAAGAAGGCAACCGTTGAAATCCTGCGACTTCGGGAGGACAATGCGAAGCTCTGCCACGAGATCGACCTGTTGAAGGAGAAGAACGCTGGCTGGAAGAAGCTGCATGAGAATAGTAGTTCCTCGATGAAGATGCTGTAGGCCCTCGCCATGGAACAGAAGGAAGAGTTGGCGAAGCTCCGCATCGAGCACCCGACTGCTGTCAAGGTATGTAATATGGCCGTGGAATAGATGATGAAGGCTCGCGTCGAGAAATGCCGCGTCATGGACACAATGATGAAGATGGCGGAGGAGACGCGCAAGGAGATGGAGGTCGTGGAGGTGATGAAGAAGTAGTTACGACTTCGCGGTGAATTAGATCATTTGGGGTGATAATCTTCCTTCTTTTGCTCCTGTGTTTCATCTTTTGCTCCGGGTGTTTCGCCGCACGTGTTACGTTCTCTACGAGGCATGAATAGAACAATGTTTTTTTGAGGGAATGAATAGAACAATGCTAACAATGAGATGACTAGAAAATTAGATCATTTTTTATCGCGATATGGCACTCGGCTGCCGTGTTTCGTGCTCCTCCGTCGCAGTACTACTCTAGTGGAAAACTTGAGTATACTGCATGGTTCTTTCCTCCTCCTCGATCAGGTCGTCGGCACATTTATACGAGCAGTCAAATCACAAGGCCCCGCCTTCCAGCAGTAATGAGCCGTCAAATCACAAAGGCCCTCGCCTCTCGTGAAACCGACCAAGCTAGACTGCCCCGCCCTCTAGCCTTTTAAAAAATGTATACTTTTGTACAACAGTAGTATCGATGGATTGCGCCATGGAGCAAAACTTGAAATTAAAAAAAGGTGGTACATATAGAGAGCGCTCGTCGCCAAATTATGCATATAGTACTATTAAAAAGGCTAGTCACAATAATGGTGTCCAGCACAACCCACCCCTCAAATAAAACTAAGAGGGTGCTTGGATACGTTTTAGTCCCATGACTAAAAGTAGTGGGACTAAAACATGCTAGCCTCACCCATGCTTGGATCCAAATACTAAAAAGGCTAAAATCAAGTTAATGAGCATTTATTATCCTCCAAACCCTCCAATCTAGAACTCACATGTGTTAAAGGAGAGGAGTTAAATGAGTAAAGAGAGGACTAATCCACATTTTAGTAGGGGTACCCCTGACTAAAAAAATTTAGTCTCAAGACTAGTTTTAGCCCCTCTTTAGTCAGGGGTGCTTGGAACTTTAGCCTCTTAAAGAGACTATTTTTAGTCAGACTAAAATAAGTCCCTTGGATCCAAGCACCCTCTAAGCATCCTGGAATTCTTTGACAAAACTAAGCACCCTGAAATTCTTTGACAACTAAACTGCTGGCTATATGATGTTGGCCATATATATTGTACGTATATAATGTGAAGAAATGAGTGGTAGTACTATACCAACTAAAAGATGAAATGTAAGAAATACTAGTATGTATGTACTGAAGAGTTAAAGTAACAAGAAGAAACATAACATAGTTCTGCTGGGGGCTCAACACAACACATCCCTCAAATTAAATTAAGCACACCTGAAATTAAACTTTGCAACTATTCCGGTAGACACTGCATTAGAACCACCATGAGCAACAACACTGCCACCTTACGTGGAGTCCTTGTCCACGTCCTCGACTTCGTCCTTGTCCCTCTTCCTCTTGGCCGATATTTTTTGCTTGAACCGCACACTTGGCTGTTGCTCTTCATCCAACCCTTGTAGATATTGAAGCAAAGGTAGCCATCCATTGCAGCATAGTGGATGTGGTCTATATCTAGTACATTCCGCTGCCATGCATGACGATGAAACATGTATGGAGGTTTCTTCATTTTAACGTACGAAGGATGAACCATGGCTCCTGCCAGGGTCAGCATTGAAGGCTGCCGAGCGGACACCAGCCGATTCTTCTGGAGGTCGAAGGTGTTGCCTACAACGAGGTCTATCCGATGCAGGACGTCTTTGTCGTTACCAAAGTCTACAGTAACGAATTTGACTAGGTTGCTCTCGAGGAAGTCCTTAAAATCCTGGCACTCAACATCAGCATGGCATATGTGGTAGACTAAGCATAAGTCATGCACGCAAACCTGGATCACGACGGGCTTCTTCCTCTCTTTGTCCTTTAGATCCTTCTCTCGTCCCAGGACTGTGGTGTACTCAACATCTAGCCCAGCGACCCACTCATCATCTGAGTCTTCGAACATGTGTCTGAAGAGAGAAATGCATCCTTTCACCGTCGCGGAAGAACAGTTGTAGATGACGTCGAACTCATCGTCGGTGATGGTTCTAACCTTGTACTCACCGCCGATCGTGGAGATTTGGGATGCCATGGATTTGGGAGGAGGGTTAGGATTAGTGGAACTGCCGTAATGTGAATGGACGGGACGACTAGGAGTGAACCGCCGTAGTATTGAAGGACGTGCGGGGACGAGTAGGAGCGAACTGCCAGCGTGCGAACGGCAGGGTAGTGGCTTTCCATTCTCCCATGATACGAGCTTCCGAGAGCCCTTGGATCTGAGATCGAATGGTTGCATGGCGTGATTCTAGACCTATGGGTGAATATCCTATCCTGGAGGGTTATTCTGCAAATTTTCAGCAACTTAGCATGCGATCGTTTGATCTCAGATCCAGGGGCTGCCAGCAGCCCATATTATGGTCGCACCTACCACGACTGTCGCGTCGCTCGCGCGGTCACGTCCTTGGAGATTTAACACGGTGCGTTAGGCTATCTGATGTTGGCATGTCATACATAGTCATCACTTAGTCACTCATACTACAACAAGGTTGGCTATAAGTGTATTTTTTTACTCCTCTCTATCTCTTTCTTTGTACTCAAGGAAGAAATGGTGCTAAGCGCGTGTATTTATTGCATTTGCCAAGGAGTGACCTCTTCCAATGAAATGGTGTTGCTAAGTTTGCTTCATTTAATTAGCTATAGACTCAAAATTGTCTTTTCACCTAGGTACACGCGATTAGCACTGTTTCTTCCTTGGGTCACCAAACTAGTCTCTCTCTTCTTGATTAACTTGCCACATCAGCCTTTATGCTTATGTGGCAAGCTTAAGCACCTATAGGAGCAAGTAAAAGTAAGTACAATAGTGTGCTTTACATGGCATTTTTGCATATGTGGAGGAAAGAGAGGCAAGGAAAAAGTGGAGAAGTGGGCTCTCATGGAAGAGCCAACCTCTACTACATGGTGGAGCATTGGGAGAGGCACCTGTATGGAGGTGGTCAGGAATCTGGGAGACTCATGCCGGTCGTAGTGCCACAGTTAAAATGATAATGGCAAGTCAAATCACGGGGCCCTACCTGTCCAGCAGTAACTCGCTGTCAAATCACACAACCCTATGTTTGCAGCAGCCTACTCCCTCGTCTTCTCGTGTCTCTGTCGAACCGACTAGGCGGAACTGCCCCGCCGCCTACCGCACAGGAAAAGCCCCGCCCTCGACTTTTAAATAGTATACAGTATACTAATTTTGTATCCATGGATTGCGCCCGCGCCATGGAGCAAAGCGTCTAGAAAATGTAGGAGAGACGGTGGTCTTGCAATAGAGAAGAGGGAGAGGCGAGATGGTGGTTTTGGAATGGAGATGATGGAGAGGAGAGGAGGTGGTTTTGCAATGGAGAAGAGGGAGAGGAGCGTGCGACAGCGATTTAGGATTGGACGAGAGGGCCGGTGCGCTCTGACTGGATCAAAATCAAAATCAATTTGGTGACATGCATTCACATTTTGCTTGTCAAATACAGTACGTGGTCAAACTTTGACCCAAAATATGCGAAACAACAAAAAAATACTTCCAAGACCAGCGCCGCTCTTCCGCTCTTCTCCTCTTAAACCACCGCTGCTCCTCTCCTGTTCTAATCTAAATGCAGCACCGCTCCTCTCCTCTTCCATTTCAAAACCACCACCCCTCCTCTCTTGTTCCAGTCCAAAACCCGCGTCGGTCCTCTCCCATTCTAATCCAAAACCAGTGCTGCTCCTCTCCTCTTCCATTCAAAAACCACCGCCGGCGAGTGAAGGTGTTGTGGAGAAGTAGATCGATGGAGGAGTACAACCGATACGTGAGGATCGCAGATGGAGACCCTGTGAAGCTAGCTAGGATGTTGTAGATACAGTCTTAGTTTGACAACAAGGACCAACTAGCGGCGACGGTGACATCCATGGCAAAATATCTGCAACAGAGCGAAAAGGCGGCGATACTCCCGGAGGGAGTCGCGCCGGAGTACATAGAGCTGCTCCTCTGGGCCATGGAGCAAACAGATTCACTGAATCCGATCGTGAGGGAGTGGTGGTGGGAGTATCGATCCCAGATGGAGCATCCACCAGAGATTGAAGGATCGAGCATCTACAGGGTGCCGTTTGTGAGGGTGTCCTGCCAGAGCGAGCCGGTGGAGTCTTCGTTGACTGAACCCAACTTCAAGAGGAGAAAAGCAGTTGGCCCGACGACGCTTCCCCGCCATCGTCTCCCTCGCCGTTCACATTGTCTCACGGGGCGGCTGTCTACCGCCGAGGAATAGGAGGGGGCTGCCCCCCCAGTCCAATAGTCGGGCAGGTTGTGAATTGTCAGGAGGAGCTTAGGGTTGTCAGTATTTTCAGGTTGTGAATTGTGTTTTGTGTTGTGTATTTTGAGAGTACTTTCAGATATGAATGTCTTTTGAATTTCAGATTTGCAGTATTGAGCATATGAAGTATTTTATGAATTCTAGATATCTATTTTTAGCACTTAAAAAATGTAGTTTCATAGGAGTATAAAAGTGCAGACAATGTGATTCTCAGAGAAGAAACTGCAAGTTTCAGTTTCAGATAAGAAACTGCAAGTTCAGTTTCAGATAAGAAACTGCAACTTTCAAAGGCAGAGCATTTATATTAACACAACCTTTTCAAAGAGGGTTAACATCATGTCGGAAGTTTTATTCATGGTCGAAAATGGAACTACCAGCCAGTTAACATCATGCTGATCAACATTCATGCATAGCACATCTTCATATGATGCACAGTCAAAATTCCCACACAATGTCGAGTGTGCGAAACATAGGGAAAATGAGGGACAAATTTTTGGCAAGTGTTGGACGTGGTTTTGGGCTGCCCCATCTAGGCTTTCATTTTTAACATGCGCAGCCCACGTCCTCGGATTGGAGGTCCATAGGCCTGTTTGTATTTTCTTAGGGGTGTCATGTATCGACCGGCCTATGGACCTCCCATCCGAGGTTTTATTTTTGGCAGCCCAATTTATGTATTTTTTTGAAGAAAACACAAAGGTCTATTCTATTTTTATATAAGAATAGGAACGCCAGGTCCAACTTATGTTTCCCTTCTAACTACATTGTATATATTTAAATTATTA
>NC_057812.1:577598192-577633371 GCF_018294505.1 Triticum aestivum
CCGCTCTCGCGATCCCCTTCGCCCCCGCTACCACCTCCACCCTCGCTGCCGCCCCCGCCACTACCTCCACCCTCGCTGCCGCCCCCGCCACTACCTCCACCCTCGCCGCCGGAATAGATCTCGCCGCCACCCCCCGCCTCCTGACTACGGGCGCGCCTGCCCCCCTCAGCAAGTCCGCTCACGGGCCCCATGGAGTCGCCGGCCATATCCACAGGGGAATGGCTGGAAGACAGGCAGATGTACAAGATGCATCTCCCACATGTCTACAAAGCCTTCCAGCGGATGCTCCAGCCGCTCGACTCCGTCGCGCCGGCGGTGCTGCAGGAGACTCGAGGGAGGAGATGGAGGGAGCGGGCGATGCGGATCCGCGATGACGCTCTCTCCTGGACCCAGTGCACGCGCGAATGGAGGGAAGCAGAGGAGGAAGCTGCGAGGGAGGAAGCCAAGGAGGGACCGAATCCGTTCTCTCACTCGCGCATGTATGCTCGGATGTGCAAGGATCATGTGGATTGGGAGCTGCTGAATCTAGCCCTGCGGATCTACTTCGAAGGAGATTTCTCGGAGAAGCACAGGATGCCCCACCCCAGTGAGCCGCCGATTGCGTTCGTTCAATGGGCGAAAGGAGAAGTGAATTCAGGAGATCCACGTCGTGCTGCGAGATGAGAATGCTTGACTGGACTCCTTCCCACCAGCACGCCACCAGAGCCGGAGTAGGTGGATCCCCTACCTTACCTCTCCCCCAAACCTGTAGAAGATTGAAATTAGGCTTGCAATCTGCTTCAATTGAGCTGTCAGGTGGTTATTTCTACTTCCTGAGAGACAACATCTGGCTGGAGGATGAGAAGGAACCAGGAACTCTGATGAATTTCCCCTATCACAATGGGGGGGGGGGGGAGCGCCGGTTGGGCGGTGGTACGGCCCACCTCGGCCTCAAATGGGGGCACAATCTGGGCAGGCTCCTGTAATTGCCCAAGATCAATCTGCTGGTGGTTCTGACTCTCAAATCAGTGGGAAATCTCAAGGCAAGAATCAGCAAAAGAAGAGACAGGACATCCAGAAAACTGTTCTCGCCCCTGCTTCGGGCCTTATGGCATACTCTGAGGTGATCTGCTACAACTGTGGGGAACTAGGGCATCATTTGGATAAATGTGTCAAGCCCAAGAGTTGTTTTATCTGCAAAATGGTTACCCATAAAGTTGAGAATTGCCCTATCAAAAGGAAAACCCACAGTTCTGCTAGATATGATGGAAGTGCTGCTCCAGGATTATGTCCACCATTGACAGAATTTTCTGTGACACATAATTAGATAGTTTTTCCCTTTCTAGTTGTAGAGCTCTGCAAGATGTGGTAGTGACCACACTCCTTTGCTCTGGGACTCTGGTCTTAACCAAACTCCAAAGAGCAATAGTTTTAAATTTGAAAAGTGGTGGTTGCTTAGAGAAGATTTTACTGAGATAGTCAGGAAAATCTGGAATGAGCCTACTAGGAGCAGCTGCCCCCTAGAAAATTGGCAAATCAAAATCAGGAGATTTAGAAGAACTACCAAAGGGTGGAACTCCAATGAGGAAGCTAATCTTAGAAGATACAAAAGGCTTCTCCTCCTTGAGTTTGATTCTCTAGATATTAAGGCAGAAACCACTGACCTCTCTGAGGCTGAGACTAATAGATTAAACTTTGTCCATGGAGAGCTCAAGAAAATTTGGCTTCAAGAAGAAATCAAAGACAAACAAAGGTCTAGAGATAGGAACATTAAGGAGGGTGATAGAAATACTGCTTACTTCCATGCAGTAGCTAACTAGAGGAGGAGGAAAACCCTCATTCACTCCCTTGATGGCCCTAATGGCCCTGTTACTGAGGTAGATGAGATGCTGAAAGTGGCTAGTGACTTCTACAAAGACCTGTTTAAGAAAGAAAACCCTTCTGGGTTCTCTCTACAAAACAATTTTTTCTTTGCTTCTGAAAAAGTCTCTCCTGCTGAAAATGAGCTGCTAGAAGCCCCTTTTTCAGAGACAAAGGTGAAGGAAGCCATTTTTAGCTCTTATCCCGATGGGGCTCCTGGTCCTAATGGGATTCCCTTCTTGTTTTACCAGCATTTTTGGGACTTGGTGAAAAATGATCTCTTAGATATTTTCCAAGCCTTTCATAGAGGAGAGTTGGATCCAGCAACTTACTCATGGGGGGTCTGTTGGGGTCAAGTTAAATAACCGTGAAAATGATTTTTTTCCTTGCTGGTAAAGGCCTTAGGCAAGGTGACCCCATCTCCCCGCTTTTGTTTAATTTAGTAGTGGATGTTCTTACTAAAATGCTGGGCAAAGTTGCTGATCATAGTCTGATTGCAGGGCTCTGTCCTGAGGTCTGCCCTGGTGGCATCATCTGCCTTCAATATGCAGATGATACCATCCTTTTCTTAGAGAATGACTCCACACATGCTAGCAATCTGAAAACTGTTCTAACCCGGTTTGAACAAGTCTGAGGCATGAGAATCAACTACTCTAAAAGTGAACTCATCCCTATCAACATGGATGATCAGGAGTTAGCTGACTTCCTCTCTATTCTAGTCTGTAATAAAGGTAAATTCCCCATTAAGTACCTAGGTATCCCTCTCCACTATGATAAACTAAGGAGAGAGGATATCCAACCCCTTCTAGATAAAATCATTAAAAGGTTTGCTGGGTGGAGGTGCAAACTTCTCTCTTACAGAGGTAGATTGATCCTCATACAAGCTTGTTTGGCTAGCATTCCAGTGTATCTCCTCTCCTTCTTCAAGTTCCCTAAATGGGCAGTGAACCTCATCAATTCTCAGATGTCTCATTACTTGTGGAATGATTTTGAGGGAAATAGGAAGCTACACCTTGCTAATTGGGCCCTAGTCTCTATGAAAAAAGATTTTGGAGGCCTAGGCATACCTAACCTCCAAGAAATTAACATCTGTCTTCTAGGGTCTTGGATTAAAAGATTCTATGAGGAAGACCTGAAACCCTGGAAGCTTCTTATTGCCCATAAATACCTAGGAAATAAACCTAATATTTTTGTCCCTTCTCCAACCCTAAGACCTCTAGATTCTGGAAAGGATTAAAATCTATTATCTATGCTGTGAAATTTGGCTACAGATGGAACATAGGGGATGGGAGCAGAACCAGGTTCTAGGAAGATACTTGGTTTGGCACATCCCCCCTAGCAGTCCAATTTTGGCCTATTTACTCTGTCCGCAATGAGCATAACAAAAGTGTCAATGAAGTTTGGGACGGTTAATGCCTAAAACTCTCTTTTAGAAGGAACTTTAGTGATAGTCTCATGGAACAATGGTTCCAGTTGGAGGAAATTGCCAAAAGCATTACCTTTACTACCGAGTTGAATGCCCTGATTTGGCAGCTGGACAATAAGGGGAAGTATTCCTCCAGCTCCCTCTATCATGTTATCAACTTTAGAGGGGTTCAACCCGTGTTTATCCCTGCTGTCTGGAAATTGAGAGTTCCCCCTATACCGGCTTCTCTCCAAAAACAAATTGATGAGTAGGGATAACCTTGGGAAGAGACACATCATCAAACCCCTTGATTGTTTTTACTATTTGGAACAAGAGTCTTGTTCTCACCTATTTTTTGAATGTATAGTTGCTAAACATCACTGGGCCCACATTGAGGAATATTTCTCTAGTCAGAGTGGCTCATCCTTCAAATCTGTCGCCAGATTCTGGATTGCTACCAAAAAGTGCTCAGTTTTAAACACTGTTAGCTCAACTGTCCTTTGGTGCCTCTGAAAATATAGATATGCTATGATTTTCAGTAACACCTCCTGGATTTCCATTCCGCAGGTCTTGAGGTTGATCAGGAACATGGTGAGGAACTAGGCAATTCTCTCATCCGGATCGAACAAGGACAAGTTGATGAGCTTCGTGGAAACCCTAACAAGATCCCTCCAGAAATCGTTGGCAATCACTTGCGGCTGAACAAGGCTCGACCTGCTCTGGGGCTGGACCCGTGGGCTCGTCTCAAGATCTCTGATGAAGATGATGGGCACCTGGCGCCGAAAAAGAGGGACATCCACCATGCTACGCCTTCCAGCCTGGTGTCTCCGCTTGCTTACTGGTCGCCGCAGGTTGACACGGCCCCTCGGTTGAAGACCATGAAGGCTTCGCTGGACCCTCGTTGTGTCATTTGAGTGCTCTATCCACTCTGCCTTTGGCACCGCTCGCGTGATTTGTGTTATTCAGAGAACTTGTTCATCCACCCCCTAGTTTGTAGCTTTTCTACCTTTGCTTTCGAACTGCTCTTTGAGCTGCTGTATCAGAATATGTTGTGGTTTCGTTCTCAGCAATGGAACCGGGGAGATGCTCCTGTTTTTCTAAAAAAAATTATTTTATATGTTATTATATAAAGCTTGGTAAGACTGTAAATTTAAGAACGAATGTAATAATATCACTTATTATTTAAATATATTTATAACAAAATGCTCATCCCCTTTTTATTTTTTTGATAACATTGCTGGCTCAACCCAACATTATAATTAGAATCAGCCCAGCAAAATCGTGTATTTCGAAAAAGTGCAAATGGGCAGTAATTTTTTAGGAAATAAAATAAACGGGCCGCATGGACGCTACATTATTTGTTCACCCAGCCCAGCTAATGGCTGTAATTAAAAAAAGAGATCAAATTGACTGTAAATTCTACCGCGCAAAAAAAGACTGTAAATTCTGAAAAAATGGGTTGAATACGTGCCACATTTTTGGAGGCTGAAATATGGGCCAATAGGTCGACGCCAATGCAAGTCATTGTCAATTTAGTCAACGAATGATTCTGACATGTTAGCCGTTGGATTTACATCCAACGACCAGCATCCATCTTCAATCTCTCGTCTTCTTCCACCAGCGCCACCGGGACCACCTCCCGCCTCTTGCTGCTAGCAGCTCTGCTTAGCACGCTTCGCTATGAAGCACTACTCCACCGTTGGCCAGGCCATCCCTCCACCCCTCCACACCTCCTGTTCTTCTCCACCGACTACCGAACCACACCGCACTAGAACCAGTTAACCCTCGTACACCTCTCTGTCTGCGACTCTACTCCCGCATCTTCCCATCTCCGGCTCGTTGCTGTCCGGGGCCTCGCCGTCATCCACCACCTTGGATGCGCTCGGCGCGGCGTGGTCAACGTGGTCAACGAACGACACCATCGGAAGTAGACTATGCGTGGAGAGGCTGACAGCTGGTTCCATGGCCGCACACAAGGAAATGCCTCCTTATTACGCGCAAAATAATGATTCCTCCATCTGACATCTGGGACCCACCGGAAGGGCCTCTGTATTTCGCGAAATAAAGTGCCCCCCGCTGACATGTCGGACCCACCAGCTATCTTGACACGCAAGGAAGTGCCTCCTTATTACGCACAAAAAAATGAATAGCCCCCCTCCTTCTTCTTCTTCCTTGACCTCCTCCCTAGATGGGAGAAGGGTTTCCCCTCTGGTACATGGCCTCCATGTCGTGGGAGGGGCGAGAGCCCCTCCGAGATTGGATCTGTCTCTCTCTGTTTATGCGTTCTGTTCTGGCTCTGTTTCACCGTTTCGTATATATATGGAGATCCATAACTCCGATTGGCCTGAAACCTTCACCGTGATTTTTTTTCCGAATATTAGCTTTCTTGCGGCAAAAGAAGAGCGTCAACCGCCTTACGGTGGGCTCACGAGGGTAGGGGGCGCGCCCTAGGGGGGTGCCCCCTGTCTCGTGACCACCTCGGGCACTGGTTCGCGTTGATTTTCCTTCAGAATTTTCCATATTTTCCAAAAATAATCTCCGTCCATTTTTATCCCGTTTGGATTCCGTTTGATATGGATATTCTGCGAAACCAAAAACATGCAACAGATAGGAACTGGCACTGGGCACTGGATCAATATGTTAGTCCCAAAAATAGTATAAAAAGTTGCCAAAAAGTATATCAAAGTTGAATAATATTGGCATGGAACAATCAAAAATTATAGATACGATGGAGACGTATCAGCGTCCCCAAGGTTAATTCCTGCTCGTCCTCGAGTAGGTAAATGATAAAAAAATAATTTTTGATGTGGAATGCTACCTAGCATAATCTTGATCGTATGTCTAATCATGGCATGAATATTAAGACATGAGTGATTCAAAGCAATAATCTATCCTTTGACATAAAAATAATAATACTTCAAGCATACCAACCAAGCAATTATGTCTTATTGAAATAACATAGCCAAAGAAAGCTCATCCCTACAAAATCATATAGTCTGGCTATGCTCCATCTTCACCACACAAAGCATTCACATCATGCACAACCCCGATGACAAGCCAAGCAATTGTTTCATACTTTTGACGTTCTCAAACCTTTTCAACTTGCACGCAATACATGAGCATGAGCCATGGACATAGCACTATAGGTGGAATAGAATGGTGGTTGTGGAGAAGACAAAAAGGAGAAGATAGTCTCACATCAACTAGGCGTATAAACGGGCTATGGAGATGCCCATCAATAGATATCAATGTGAGTGAGTAGGGATTGCCATGCAACGGATGCACTAGAGTTATAAGTGTATGAAAGCTCTAACTGAAACTAAGTGGGTGTGTATCCAACTTGCTTACTCATGAAGACCTCGGGCATTTGAGGAAGCCCATCATCGAAATATACAAGCCAAGTTCTATAATGAAAATTCCCACTAGTATAAAGTGATAACTCAAGAGACTCTCTATATGAAGAACATGGTGCTACTTTGAAGCACAAGTGTGGTAAAAGGATAGTAGCACTGCCCCTTCTCTCTTTTTCTCTCGTTTTCTCTCTCTTTTTTTTTGGTGGCTTCTTTGGCCTTTTTTTTATTTGGGCTTCTTTGGCCTCTTTTATTTTTTTTGTAAAGTCCGTAGTCTCATCCCGACTTATGGGGGAATCATAGTCTCCATCATCCTTTCCTTACTGGGGCAATGCTCTAATAATGATGATCATCACACTTTTATTTACTTACAACTCAATATTACAACTCGATACTAGAACAAAGATATGACTCTATATGAATGCCTCCGGCGGTGTACGGGATGTGCAATGATCTAGCGTAGCAATGACATCAAAAAAACGGGCAAGCCATGAAAACATCATGCTAGCTATCTTACGATCATGCAAAGCAATATGACAATGAATGCTCAAGTCAGGTATATGATGATGATGGAAGTTGCATGGCAATATATCTCGGAATGGCTATGGAAATGCCATGATAGGTAGGTATGGTGGCTGTTTTGAGGAAGGTATATGGTGGGTTTATGGTACCGATGAAAGTTGCGCGGTACTAGAGAGGCTAGCAATGGTGGAAGGGTGAGAGTGCGTATAATCCATGGACTCAACATTAGTCATAAAGAACTCACATACTTATTGCAAAAATCTATTAGTCATCGAAACAAAGTACTACGTGCATGCTCCTAGGGGGATAGATTGGTAGGAAAAGACCATCGCTCGTCCCCGACCGCCACTCATAAGGAAGACAATCAATAAACACCTCATGCCCCGACTTCGTTACATAATGGTTCACCATACGTGCAAGCTACGGGACTTGCAAACCTCAACACAAGTATTTCTCAATTTCACAATTACTTGACTAGCATGACTCTAATATCACCATCTTTATATCGCAAAACTATTGCAAGGAATCAAACATATCATATTCGGCGATCTACAAGTTTATGTAGGATTTTATGACTAACCATGTGAATGACCAGTTCCTGTCATCTCTCTATATAGATATAAGTGAAGCATGAGAGTTTAATTCTTTATACAAAAGATATGCCCGTGCTCTAACAAATATAAGTGAAGCAAAAGAGCATTCTACAAATGGCGGTTGTCTATGTAAAGAGAAACAGGCAATCCAAACTTCAAATGATATAAGTGAAGCACATGAAGCATTCTATAAAGCCATACTCAAAAGATATAAGTGAAGTGCAAAGAGTATTCTATAAATCAACCAAGGACTATCTCATACCAGCATGGTGCATAAAAAGAAAAATAAAAACCTAAATGCAAAAGACGCTCTAAGACTTGCACATATCGCATGAACGAAACAAATCCGAAAACATACCGATATTTGTTGAAGAAAGAGGGGATGCCTCCCCAGCATCCCCAAGCTTAGACGCTTGAGTCTCCTTGAATATTTACTTGGGGTGCCTCGGGCATCCCCAAGCTTAAGCTCTTGCCTCTCTTCCTTCTTCTCACATCGAAACCTTCTCAATCATCGAACACTTCATCCACACAAAACTTCAACAGAAAACTCGGTAAGATCCGTTAGTATAATAAAGCAAATAAATACTCTAAGTACTTGTTGCAAACCAATTCATATTTTGTTTTTGCACTGTGTCTACTGCAATATAACTTTTTCATGGCTTAATCCACTGATATAAATTGATAGTTTCATCAAAACAAGCAAACTATGCATCAAAAACAGAATCTGTCTAAAACAGAACAGTCTGTAATAATCTTAACATTCACCATACTTATGATACTTGAAAATTCTACCAAAATTAGGAAAAATAAAAAAAATTGTATAGGAAGACAGTGCAAAAAGAATCAGAACCATTCGGCGTTCCAGCTAAAAATGTAAAATCACGCACTACAGCCAAAGTTTCTGTCCTGCACCGTACAAACCATCAAGCAAATGTAAACATCCTAAAGGCAAACCTTGGCACATTATTTTTATAATACAATGGAATTATACAAGGGGATAATTATTTTTATTGAAAAATTTCTGTAATCAAGATTCACAAAGTTGCCGTGATCATGAACAAAGTTCAAGGAGCTCTCCCACTTCAACAATGTTTGTCTTTCTCACTTTCACTTTCCTTTTTGAAAAAGTTTTGGGTTCCCCTCTTTATTTTTGTTTTTTTAAACTATATGAAAGCACTCAACAGAAATAAATGACTCTCTAAAACTTCCGGTTTGTCTCCCTGGCAGCGCTTTCTTTAAATCCATTAAGCTAGGCATATAGTGCTCAAGTAATGAATCCTCCCGGATCCCAAGGTATATCAAAGCCAATTTTAATTAGCAATGATTTGTAATTTAGTAGTGAGCACAAAGTAACATATATCATGTAATGATGAAGTCTAACTCTCTTCCTATGCATCGGCATGTCATAAAAGAACAATTCATGCACACATAGCAAAGGCCAATGCATAGTATAAACAGTTTCTTGCAATTTTATCGTATTGGAAACATAGAGAGGTGGAGATATGGTTCCTCTCTCATAATAATTGCAAGTAGGAGCAGCAAGCACATGCATATTATATTCATCAAAATCATCATGTGTAGTAGTAAAAGGCAACCCATCAATATAATCCTTAATAAGTGCAAACTTCTCTGGTATAGTGTAGTCGGGAGAATTCAAAAAGATAATAGGACTATCATGTGTGGGTGCAATAGCAACAATTCCATGTTTAACATAAGGAACTATAGCAAGTTCATCTCCATAAGCATAATTCATATTGGCATCTTGGCCACAAGCATCATCAAAAAGGGATATTTCAGGAGAATCAAAGGGATCATAACAATCATCATAGCAATCATCCTTCGGTAAGCACGAAGGGAAATTAAACAATGTATGAGTTGAAGAGTTACTCTCATTAGAAGGTGGGCACGGGTAGCTGATCCGCTCTTCCTCCTTTTGTTCTTCGCTCTCTTCATCATCTTTTTCATCCAATGAGCTCACAGTTTCATCAATTTCTTCTTTCGTAGACTCCTGCAAAATATTAGTCTCTTCTTGAACAGCGGAGTAGTGCTCAATATATGGTTAAACATAGGCATTAGAAGCATAATTATCATAGCAATATTTAAATATGGCAAAATTTTCAGATTTGTGAAGAGTAGCATCATACTTTTCAATCAAAGAAGCAATTTCAAAAGCACCCTTAAAAGCAACAAATTCTTCAATCTGTTGAACATCATAGTAATTATAAACACCCTTAGCATATGAAGATATGATTCCATTATCAATAAACTCACATTGGTAGGGAAGGTGTTTCTTAGGGTTTTCAGAACAACAAGTAAAATCATATATTTCACATAAATTCCAAGCAAAACATTGCAAACGTTGAATTTGACCCCATAATAGTTTCCCTTTTTCAGATATACGGTGTCGCACATAAGGAGCATGCTCATCTAAAGATTTGCCCTCAACTAAGCTAGTTGGGGTTTCGGCACGAGCACAAAGGGATCGAAGATGATCCAAGTAATAAGCTTCAACAGGGTGATAGATTTTGATTGGTTCTTCAACCATTGGTTCAGTAGGTACAACTAATTTTTTTGGTATTTTGCGTTTGCTACCCATAACTAAAGATACAAAACAACTAAGAACAGCAAATAAAAATTACTTAGTGATAAAGCAAACAAGCACACACGAGAATATTCACCCCACGCTATTGCTCCCCAGCAACGGCGCCAGAAAAAGGTCTTGATAATCCACAAGTATAGTGGATCAATTGTAGCCTCTTTCGATAAGTAAGAGTGTCGAACCCAACGAGGAGCTAAAGGTAGAACAAATATTCCCTCAAGTTCTATCGACCACCGATACAACTCTACGCATGCTTGACGTTCTCTTTACCCAGAACAAGTATGAAACTAGAAGTACTTTGTAGGTGTTGTTGGATAGGTATGCAAGATAATAAAGAGCAAGTAAATAAAAAGTAGGGGCTGTTTAGACACAACTAAATTAGTTTTAGTAGAGAGCTTTTGTCAACAAGAAGGTTATTTGTCCCTAGGCAATCGATAACTAGACCGGTAATCATTATTGCAATTTTATTTGAGGGAGAGGCATAAGCTAACATACTTTCTCTACTTGGATCATATGCACTTATGATTGGAACTCTAGCAAGCATCCAAAACTACTAAAGATTCATTAAGGTAAACCCAACCATAGCATTAAAGCATCAAGTCCCCTTTATCCCATACTCAAACAACCTACTTACTCGGGTCTGTGCTTCTGTCACTCACGCCACCCACCATAAGAAAATCATAAACATATTGCAAACCCTACATCGGGAATCCCTCACACTTGCGCGACACGGAGAGCACCATAGGACAGCACCAATAATAAAACATACAACTCAAACCAATCACGATCATCAAATAGCCATTAGGACAAAACAGATCTACTCAAACATCATAGGATAGCCATACATCATTGGGAAATAATATATAGCGTTGAGCACCATGTTTAAATAGAGATTACAGCGGGTAAGAGAGAGGTTACACCGCTGCATAGAGGGGGGAAGAGTTGGTGATGATGGCGGTGAAGTTGTTGGTGAAGATCGCGGTGATGATGATGGCCCCCGGTGGCACTCCGGTGCCACCGGAAGCGAGGGGGAGAGAGCCCCCCTCCTTCTTCTTCTTCCTTGACCTCATCCCTAGATGGGAGAAGGGTTTCCCCTCTGTTCCATGGCCTCCATGGCGTGGGAGGGGCGAGAGCCCCTCCGAGATTGGATCTGTCTCTCTGTCTCTCTCTGTTTCTGCGTTCTGTTCTGGCTCTGTTTCACCGTTTTGTATATATATGGAGATCCGTAACTCCGATTGGCCTGAAACCTTCGCCGTGATTTTTTTCCGAATATTAGCTTTCTTGCGGCAAAAGAAGAGCATCAACCGCCTTACGGTGGGCTCACGAGGGTAGGGGGCGCGCCCTAGGGGCCCCCCTGTCTCGTGACCACCTCGGGCACAGGTTCGCGTTGATTTTCCTTCCGAATTTTCCATATTTTCCAAAAATAAGCTCCATCTGTTTTTATCCCGTTTGGACTCTATTTGATATGGATATTCTGCAAAACCAAAAACATGCAACAGACAGGAACTGTCACTGGGCACTGGATCAATATGTTAGTCCCAAAAATAGTATAAAAAGTTGCCAAAAAGTATATCAAAGTTGAATAATATTGGCATGGAACAATCAAAAATTATAGATACGACAGAGACGTATCAAGTATCCCTTGAGCCCATCGAAGTTGCCCTTCAAGAACTCAAATCCACCATGCGCTGGCCCCACGGTGGGCGCCAACTGTCGTGGAATTGTCACGGCAGATGTCCTAGAGCAAGGACTTAGTCGTAGGGCCATCGCACTAGGAAGCTTAAAGAGGTTAATCGGGACAAAGGACACGAGAGAGTTTTATACTAGTTCGGCCCCTTACGATGAAGGTAAAAGCCTACGTCTAGTTGGGATTGGTATTGTTGGGTTTTCGATCACCAAGAGGCTCAACTCGCCGGCTTGGTTCTTGACTTGTTGTTTCTTGCCCTAAGCCGCCACCGGGTCATCCCCTTATATACATGGGTTGACGTCTGGTGGCCTACAGAGTCCCGGACAGCTCATAATCGTGTCTGGCTCGGTGACTTCCTTTACATGCCTTTCGTTACAAGTCTTTCCTTACATACGAGCGGTTCACAATATCGGGCCTTAAACTGCCTTCAGGCCTTTAGGCCTTCTATAGGACTTAATAAACTATAATCTTGAATGTTTGCTGGGCTTCTTGTGTAACCCGCCATTGGGGCTGACCCGGCCCATCCTAGGCGGGTCATAACTGATAGTAATATCCCCAACATATCTTGTTCTAAGTATCGAGTTGTAATTCTTGAGTTGTAAGTAAATAGAAGTGTGATGATCATCATTATTAGAGCATTGTCCCAGTGAGGAAAGGATGATGGAGACTATGATTCCCCCACAAGTCGGGATGAGATTTCGGACGAAAAAAAGAGGCCAAAGAAGCCCAAATAAAAAAAAGAGAAAAAAGATGCCATAAAAAAGAGAGAAAGGCCGAAATGAAAAAAAATAAAAAAATGAGAGAAAAAGAGAGAAGTGACAATGCTACTATCCTTTTACCACACTTGTGCTTCAAAGTAGCACCATGATCTTCTTGATAGAGAGTCTCCTATGTTCTCACTTTCATATACTAGTGGGAATTTTACATTATAGAACTTGGCTTGTATATTCCAATGATGGGCTTCCTCAAAATGCCTTAGGTCTTCGTGAGCAAGCAAGTTGGATGCACACCCACTAGTTTCTTTTGTTGAGCTTTCATACACTTATAGCTCTAGTGCATCCGCTGCATGGCAATCCCTACTCACTCACATTGATATCTATTGATGGGCATCTCCATAGCCCGTTGATACGCCTAGTTGATGTGAGACTATCTTCTCCTTTTTGTCTTCTCCACAACCACCATTCTATTCCACCTATAGTGCTATGTCCATGGCTCACGCTCATGTATTGCGTGAAGATTGAAAAAGTTTGAGAACATCAAAAGTATGAAACAATTGCTTGGCTTGTCATCGGAGTTGTGCATGATTTAAATACTTTGTGTGGTGAAGATAGAGCATAGCAAGACTATATGATTTTGTAGGGATAGCTTTCTTTGGCCATGTTATTTTGAGAAGACATGATTACTTGGTTAGTATGCTTGAAGTATTATTATTTTTATGTCAATATTAAACTTTTGTCTTGAATCTGATGGATCTGAATATTCTTGCCACAATAAAGATAACTACATGGATAAATATGTTAGGTAGCATTCCACATCAAAAATTCTGTTTTTATCATTTACCTACTCGAGGACGAGCATGAATTAAGCTTGGGGGTGCTGATACGTCTCCAACGTATCTATAATTTTTGATTGTTCCATGCTATTATATTATCCATCTTGGACATTATTGGGCTTTATTATACACTTTTATATTACTTTTTGGACTAACCTATTGACCCAGAGCCTAGTGCCAGTTCCTGTTTTTCCCTTGTTTTAGTGTTTCGAAGAAAAGGAATATCAAACAGAGTCGAAACGGAAAGAAACCTTCTGGAGAAGTTATTTTTTGGAAGGAAAGCTACCCGATAGACTTGGAGTGCACGTCAGAAAAGAAACGAGGGAGCCACGAGGTAGGGGGGAGCGCCCAACCCCTAGGGCGCGCCCTCCCCCCTCGTGGGCCCCTCGTGGCTCCCCTAACGTATTTCTTCCGCCTATATATATCCATATACCCTAAAACGATCGGGGAGCACAATAGATCGGGAGTTCCGCCGCCAGAAGCCTCCGTAGCCACCAAAAACCAATCTAGACCCGTTCCGGCACCCTGCCGGAGAGGGCAATCCCTCTCCGATGGCCATCTTCATCATCCCGGCGATCTCCATGACGAGGAGGGAGTAGTTCTCCCTCAGGCTGAGGGTATATACCAGTAGCTATGTGTTTGATCTCTCTCTCTCTCTCTCTTGTGTTCTTGAGGTGATACGATCTTGATGTATCGCGAGCTTTGCTATTATAGTTGGATCTTATGTTTCTTCTACCCCTCTACTCTCTTGTAATGGATTGAGTTTTCCCTTTGAAGTTATCTTATCGGATTGAGTCTTTAAAGATTTGAGAACACTTAATGTATGTTTTGGTGACCAACTTGCGGGTTCCGCCCATGAACTTATGCATAGGGGTTGGCACATGTTTTTGGCGTGATTCTCCGATAGAAACTTTTGGACACTCTTTGAGGTCCTATGTGTTGGTTGAATAGATGAATTTGAGATTGTGTGATGCATATCGTATAATCGTACCCACAGATACTTGAGGTGGCATTGGAGTATCTAGGTGACATTAGGCTTTTGGTTGATTTGTGCCTTAAGGTGTTATTCTAGTACGAACTCTAGGGCTGTTTGTGACACTTAAAGGAATTGCCCAACGGATTGATTGGAAAAAATAACTTTGAGGTGGTTTCATACCCTACCATAATCTCTTCGTTTGTTCTCCCCTATTAGTGACTTTGGAGTGACTCTTTGTTGCATGTTGAGGGATGATACGTCTCCAACGTATCTATAATTTTTGATTGCTCCATGCTATATTATCTACTGCTTTGGACTATATTGGGCTTTATTTTCCACTTTTATATTATTTTTGGGACTAACCTATTAACCGGAGGCCCAGCCCAGAATTGCTGTTTTTTTGCCTATTTCAGTATTTCGAAGAAACGGAATATCAAACGGAGTCCAAACGGAATAAAATCTTCGGGAACGTGATTTTCTCACCGAACATGATCCAGGAGACTTGGACCCTGCTCCAAGGAACAAAAGAGGCGGTCACGAGGGGGGCGTGCCCCCTGCCTCATGGGCCCCTCGTTGCTCCTACGGCGTACATCTTCCTCCTATATATACACACGTACCCCCAAACGATCAGAACAGGGGCCAAAAACCTAATTCCACCGCCGCAACTTTCTGTATCCACGAGATCCCATCTTGGGGCCTATTCCGGAGCTCCGCCGGAAGAGGGCCGTCATCATGGAGGGCTTCTACATCATCCTAGCCCCTCCGATGAAGTGTGAGTAGTTTACCTCAGACCTTCGAGTCCATAGTTAGTAGCTAGATGGCTTCTTCTCTCCCTTTGAATCTCAATACAAAGTTCTCCCCCTCTCTTGTGGATATCTATTTGATGTAATCTTCTTTTTGCGGTGTGTTTGTTGAGACCGATGAATTGTGGGTTTATGATCAAGTCTATCTATGAATAATATTTGAATCTTCTCTGAATTCTTTTATGTATGATTGGTTATCTTTGCAAGTCTCTTCGAATTATCCGTTTGGTTTGGCCAGCTAGATTGGTTTTTCTTGCCATGGGATAAGTGCTTAGCTTTGGGTTCGATCTTGCGGTGTCCTTACCCAGTGACAGAAGGGGCAACAAGGCATGTACTGTATCGTTGCCATCGAGGATAACAAGATGGGGTTTATTTCATATTGCATGAATTTATCTCTCTACATCATGTCATCTTGCTTAAAGCGTTACTTTGTTTTTAACTTAATACTCTAGATGCATGCTGGATAGCGGTCGATGAGTGGAGTAATAGTAGTAGATGCAGAATCGTTTCGATCTACTTGTCACGGACGTGATGCCTATATACATGATCATGCCTAGATATTCTCATAACTATGCTCAATTCTGTCAATTGCTCAACAGTAATTTGTTCACCCACCATAGAATACTTATGCTCTTGAGAGAAGCCACTAGTGAAACCTATGGCCCTCGGGTCTATTCTCATCATATCAATCTCCATCACTTTAATCTTGCTTTGTTTTTACTTTGCCTTTACCTTTTACTTTGCATCTTTATACCAAAAATACCAAAAATATTATATCTATCAGATCTCACTCTTGTAAGTGACCATGAAGGGCTTGACAACCCCTAATCGCGTTGGTTGCGAGTAGCTATCGCTTTGTGCAGGTACGAGGGACTTGAGCGTGGGCTCCTACTGGATTGATACCTTGGTTCTCAAAAACTGAGGGAAATACTTATGCTACTCTGCTGCATCATCCCTTCCTCTTCGGGGAAAACCAACGCAAGCTCAAGACATAGCAAGAAGGATTTCTGGCGCCGTTGCTGGGGAGTCTACGCAAAAAGTCAACATACCAAGTACCCATCACAATCCCTATCTCTCGCATTACATTATTTGCCATTTGCCTCTCGTTTTCCTCTCCCCCCAATTCACCCTTGCCGTTTTATTCGCCCTCTCTCTCTCCCTACCCTCCCTCTCTATTTGCCTCTTTTTGCCCGTTTGCTTTTGTTTGCTTGTGTGCTAGTTTGCTTGCTTGTCGTGATGGCTCAAGATACTACTAAATTGTGTGACTTCACCAATACCAACAATAATGATTTCCTTAGCACTCCGATTGCTCCTCTTACCGATGCTGAATCTTGTGAAATTAATACTGGTTTGTTGAATCTTGTTATGAAAGATCAATTCGCCGGCTTTCCTAGTGAAGATGCCGCTACTCATCTCAATAGCTTCATTGATTTATGTGATATGCAAAAGAAAAAAGATGTCAATAATGATGTCGTTAAATTGAAGCTATTTCCTTTTTCTCTTAGAGATCGTGCTAAAGCTTGGTTTTCATCTTTGCCTAAGAATAGTATTGATTCATGGAACAAGTGCAAAGATGCTTTTATCTCTAAGTATTTTCCTCCCGCTAAGATCATATCTCTTAGAAACGACATTATGAACTTTAAACAACTTGATCATGAACATGTTGCACAAGCTTGGGAGAGAATGAAATTAATGATACGTAATTGCCCTACTCATGGTTTGAATTTGTGGATGATTATACAAAAAAATTTATGCCGGATTGAATTTTGCTTCTAGAAATCTTTTAGATTCGGCCGCGGGAGGCACAAATCACTTTAGGAGATGCTACTAAACTCCTAGATAATATTATGGTTAATTATTCTCAATGGCATACTGAAAGATCTTCTAATGAAAAAGTGCATGCGATAGAAGAAATTAATGTGTTGAGTGGAAAGATGGATGAACTTATGAAATTATTTGCTACTAAGAGTGTTTCTTCTAATCCTAATGATATGCCTTTGTCTACTTTGATTGAGAACAACAATGAATCTATGGATGTGAATTTTGTTGGTAGGAATAATTTTGGTAACAACGCTTATAGAAGAAATTTTAATCCTAGGCCATATCCTAGTAATCCTTCTAATATTTATGGTAATTCCTACAAAAACTCTTATGGAAATTATAATAAGATGCCCTCTGAATTTGAGAATAGTGTTAAAGAGTTTATGAATTCACAAAAGAATTTCAATGCTTTGCTTGAGGAGAAATTGCTTAAAGTTGATGATTTGGCTAGAAACGTTGATAGAATTTCTCTTGAGGTTGATTCTTTAAAGCTTAGATCTATTCCTCCTAAGCATGATATCAATGAGTCTCTCAAAGCCTTGAGAATTTCCATTGATGAGTGCAAGGAAAGAACCGCTAGGATGCGTGCTTCCAAAGATGCCTTTGTTAAAGCGTTTTCTTCCAATACCTATGAAAATCAAGATGAAGATCTAAAAGTTATTAATGTGTCCCCTATTAAATCTTTATTTTGCAATATGAATCTTGATGAAACTGAATATGATCTTCCTTTACCTAGAAGGCGTTCTAAAAATTCGGAGTATTTAGATCTTAATGATGAAATTGATGAAAGTGGGATTGAAAGAAATAAAAATCTAGATGTTGCTAAACCCACTATATTGGATTTCAAGGTATTTAATTATGAAAGTTTCTCTTTGATTGATTGTATTTCCTTGTTGCAATCCATGCTAAATTCTCCACATGCTTATAGTCAAAATAAAGCCTTCACCGAACATATTGTTGATGCCTTGATGCAATCTTATGAAGAAAAACTTGAGTTGAAAGTTTCTATCCCTAGAAAACTCTATGATGAGTGGGAACCAACTATTAAAATTAAAATTAAAGATCATGAGTTTTATGCTTTGTGTGATTTGGGAGCTAGTGTCTCTACTATTCCCAAGACTTTGTGTGATTTACTAGATTTCCATAATTTTGATGATTGCTCTCTAAACTTGCATCTTGCGGATTCCACTATTAAGACACCTATGGGAAGGATTAATGATGTTCTTATTGTTGCAAATAGGAATTATGTGCCCGTAGATTTCATTGTTCTTGATATAGATTGCAATCCTTCTTGCCCTATTATTCTTGGTAGACCTTTCCTTAGAACAGTTGGTGCGATTATTGATATGAAGGAAGGGAATATTAGATTTCAATTTCCATTAAAAAAGGGCATGGAACACTTTCCAAGAAATAAAATAAAATTACCATATGAAACTATCATGAGAGCCACTTATGGATTGCCTACCAAAGATGGCAATACCTAGATCTATCCTCGCTTTTATGCCTAGCTAGGGGCGTTAAACGATAGCGCTTGTTGGGAGGCAACCCAATTTTATTTTTATTCCTTGCCTTTTGCTCCTGTTTAGTAATAAAAAAATTATTTAGCCTCTGTTTTTTTGTGTTTTTTGTGTTTAATTAGTGTTTGTGCCAAGTAGAACCGTTGGGAAGACTTGGTGAAAGTCTTGTTGAACTTGCTGTAAAAAACAGAAACTTTAGCGCTCACGAGAACTGCTGTCATTTTTATTTGAAGAGTGATATTTAGTTAATTCTTTTTGAATATGATTAGTAGATAAATTCCTCACGTCCATCAGTTTATTTTTGAATTTTTTGCGTTCCAGATATTGTGCTAGCTACATATTACTACAGACTGTTCTGTTTTTGACAGATTCTGTTTTTCGTGTGTTGTTTGCTTATTTTGATGAATCTATGGCTTGTAAAATAGTTTATAATCCATAGAGAAGTTGGAATACAGTAGGTTTAACACCAATATAAATAAATAATGAGTTAATTACAGTACCTTGAAGTGGTCTTTTTTTCTTTCGCTAACGGAGCTCACGAGTTTTCTATTTTGAGTTTTGTGTTGTGAAGTTTTCAAGTTTTGGGTGAATTCTTTTGATGGATCATGGAACAAGGAGTGGCAAGAGCCTAAGCTTAGGGATTCCCAAGGCACCCCCAAGATAATCCAAGGACACCAAAAAGTCAAAGCTTGGGGATGCCCCGGAAGGCATCCCCTCTTTCGTCCACTTCCATCAGTAATTTACTTGGAGCTATATTTTTATTCACCAACATGATATGTGTTTTGCTTGGAGCGTCTTGTATTATTTGTGTCTTTGTGTCTTAGTATACCACAATCATCCTTGCTGTACACACCTTTTGAGAGAGCCATACATGAATTAAAATTTGATAGAATACTCTATGTGCTTCACTTATATCTTTTGAGCTAAGTAATTTTGCTCTATGTGCTTCACTTATATCTTTTGAGCGTTATAATTTTGCCCTATGTGCTTCACTTATATCTTTTGAGCATTATAATTTTGCTCTATGTGCTTCACTCAGATCTTTTAGAGCACGGTGGTGGATTCGTTTTAAAGAAACTATTGATCTCTCATGCTTCACTTAAATTATTTTGAGAGTCTCTTAATAGCATGGTAATTTGCTTAATAATAATATGCATGGTATTCAAGATTTGTGAAACTTTCTTTTGAGTGTGTTGAATACTAAGAAAAGATTGAAGCATGATAATTGTTTTGAGATATGGAGGTGATAATATTAAAGTCATGCTAGTTGAGTAGTTGTGAATTTAAAGAATACTTGTGTTAAGGTTTGTGATTACCGTAGCATGCACGTATGGTGAACCGTTATGTAACGAAGTCGGAGTATGATTTATTTATTGATTGTCTTCCTTATGAGTGGCGGTCGGGGACGAGCGATGGTCTTTTCCTACCAATCTATCCCCCTAGGAGCATGCGCGTAATACTTTGCTTTGATAACTTCTAGATTTTTGTAATAAGTATATGAGTTCTTTATGACTAATGTTGACTCCATGGATTATACGCACTCTCACCCTTCCACCTTTGCTAGCCTCTCTAATACCATGCACCTTTCACCGGTATCATACACCTACCATATACCTTCCTCAAAACAGCCACCATACCTACCTATTATGGCATTTCCATAGCCATTCCGAGATATATTGCCATGCAACTTTCCACCATCTAGTTCATCATGACACATTCATCATTGTCATATTGGTTAGCATGATCATGTAGTTGACATAAGTATTTGTGGCAAAGCCACCATTCATAATTTATTCATACTTGTCACTCTTGATTCATTGCATATCCCGGTACACCGCCGAAGGCATCCATATAAAGTCATACTTTGTTTTAGAATCGAGTTGTAATCATTGAGTTGTAAATAAATAAAAGTGTGATGATCATCATTCGATAGAGCATTGTCCCAATAAAAAAGAGAAAGGCCAAAGAAAAGAAAAAGAAGGCCCAAAAAAAGAAAATAAATAAAAAGGGGCAATGCTACTATCTTTTTTCCACACTTGTGCTTCAAAGTAGCACCATGATATAGCAAGTCTCATATATTGTGCTTCAAAGTAGCACCATGTCCTTCATATAGAGAGTCTCATATGTTGTCACTTTCATATACTAGTGGGAATTTTACATTATAGAACTTGGCTTGTATATTCCAATAATGGGCTTCCTCAAATTGCCCTAGGTCTTCATGAGCAAGCAAGTTGGATGCACACCCACTAGTTTCTTTTGTTGAGCTTTCATACACTTATAGCTCTAGTGCATCTGTTGCATGGCAATCCCTACTCAGTCACATTGATATCTATTGATGGGCATCTCCATAGCCCGTTGATACGCCTAGTTGATGTGAGACTATCTTCCCCTCCTTTTTGTCTTCTCCACAACCACCATTATATTCCACCTATAGTGCTATATCCATGGCTCACGCTCATGTATTGCGTGAAGATTGAAAATGTTTTGAAAAAGTTAGAGTATGAAACAATTGCTTGGCTTGTCATCGGGGTTGTGCATGATTTAAATACTTTGTGTGGTGAAGATGGAGCATAGCCAGACTATATGATTTTGTAGGGATAACTTTCTTTGGCCATGTTATTTTGAGAAGACATAATTGCTTCGTTAGTATGCTTGAGTATTATTATGTTTATGTCAATATAAACTTTTGTCTTGAATCTTTCTAATCTGAGTATTCATACCACAATTAAGAAGATTTGCATTGAAAATTATGCCAAGTAGCACTCCGCATCAAAAATTCTCTTTTTATCATTTACCTACTCGAGGACGAGCAGGAATTAAGCTTGGGGATGCCTGATACGTCTCCAACGTATCTATAATTTTTGATTGCTCCATGCTATATTATCTACTGTTTTGGACTATATTGGGCTTTATTTTCCACTTTTATATTATTTTTGGGACTAACCTATTAACCGGAGGCCCAGCCCAGAATTGCTGTTTTTTGCCTATTTCAGTATTTCGAAGAAACGTAATAAAATCTTTGGGAACGTGGTTTTATCACTGAACGTGATCCAGGAGACTTGGACCCTGCTCCAAGGAACAAAAGAGGCGGTCACGAGGGTGGGCCCCCTGCCTCGTGGGCCCCTCGTTGCTCCTCCGGCATACTTCTTCCTCCTATATATACACACGTACCCCCAAACGATCAGAACAGGAGCCAAAAACCTAATTCCACCGCCGCAACTTTCTGTATCCACGAGATCCCATCTTGGGGCCTGTTCCGGAGCTCCGTCGGAAGAGGGCCGTCATCATGGAGGGCTTCTACATCATCCTAGCCCCTCCGATGAAGTGTGAGTAGTTTACCTTAGACCTTCTGGTCCATAGTTAGTAGCTAGATGGCTTCTTGTCTCTCTTTGAATCTCAATACAAAGTTCTCCCCCTCTCTTGTGGAGATCTATTCGATGTAATCTTATTTTTGCAGTGTGTTTGTTGAGACCGATGAATTGTGGGTTTATGATCAAGTCTATCTATGAATAATATTTGAATCTTCTCTGAATTCTTTTATGTATGATTGGTTATCTTTGCAAGTCTCTTCGAATTATCCGTTTGGTTTGGCCAGCTAGATTGGTTTTTCTTGCCATGGGAGAAGTGCTTAGCTTTGGGTTCGATCTTGTGGTGTCCTTACCCAGTGACAGAAGGGGCAGCAAGGCACGTATTGTATCATTGCCATCGAGGATAACAAGATGGGGTTTATTTCATATTGCATGAATTTATCTCTCTACATCATCTCATCTTGCTTAAAGCGTTACTCTGTTTTTAACTTAATACTCTAGATGCATGCTGGATAGCGGTCGATGAGTGGAGTAATAGTAGTAGATGCAGAATCGTTTTGATCTACTTGTCACGGATGTGATGCCTATATACATGATCATGCCTAGATATTCTCATAACTATGCTCAATTCTGTCAATTGCTCAACAGTAATTTGTTCACCCATCATAGAATAGTTATGCTCTTGAGAGAAGCCACTGGTGAAACCTATGGCCCCCGGGTCTATTCTCATCATATCAATCTCCATCACTTTAATCTTGCTTTGTTTTTACTTTGCCTTTACTTTTTTACTTTGCATCTTTATACCAAAAATACCAAAAATATTATATCTATCAGATCTCACTCTCGTAAGTGACCGTGAAGGGCTTGACAACCCCTAATTGCGTTGGTTGCGAGTAGCTATCGCTTTGTGCAGGTACGAGGGACTTGAGCGTGGGCTCCTACTGGATTGATACCTTGGTTCTCAAAAACTGAGGGAAATACTTACGCTACTTTGCTGCATCATCCCTTCCTCTTCGGGGAAAACCAATGCAAGCTCAAGACGTAGGAAGGGATAGTTATGTGATCCAATTATGTTATTATTGTTGAGGGAACTTGCACTAGTGAAAGTATGAACCCTAGGCCTTGTTTCAACACATTGCAATACCATTTACGCTCACTTTTATCATTAGTACCTTGCTGTTTTTATAATTTCAGATTACAAAAACCTATATCTACTATCCATATACCACTTGTATCACCATCTCTTCGCCGAACTAGTGCACCTATACAATTTACCATTGTATTGGGTGTGTTGGGGACACAAGAGACTCTTTGTTATTTGGTTGCAGGGTTGCTTGAGAGAGACCATCTTCATCCTACGACTCCTACGGATTGATAAACCTTAGGTCATCCACTTGAGGGAAATTTTCTACTATCCTACAAACCTCTGCACTTGGAGGCCCAACAAACGTCTACAAGAAGAAGGTTGTGTAGTAGAAATGAATCTCTTGTATCCAATCTTTGTCTCAAAACCTCAGATTGGTACCTACGGGTTGCTAGTTGTGTTGATTACTCCTTGTAGTTGATGCTAGTTGGTTTATTTGGTGGGAGATCATATGTTCAAATCCTTTATGCATATTAATACCCCTCTGATTATGAACACGAATATGCTTTGTGAGTAGTTACGTTTGTTTCTGAGGACATGGGAGAAGTCTTGCTATAAGTAGTCATGTGAATTTGGTATTCGTTCGATATTTTGATGAGATGTATGTTGTCTCTCCTCGAGTGGTGTCATGTGAACGTCGACTACATGACACTTCTCCATTATTCGGGTCTAGGGGAAGGCATTGGGAAGTAATAAGTAGATGATGGGTTGCTAGAGTGACAGAAGCTTAAACCCTAGTTTATGCGTTGCTTCGTAAGGGGTTGATTTGGATCCATATGTTTCATGCTATGGTTAGGTTTACCTTAATACTTATTTTGTAGTTGCGGATGCTTGCAAGAGGGGTTAATCATAAGTGGGATGCTTGGCCAAGGAAGGGCAGTACCCAAGCACCGGTCTACCCATATATCAAATTATCAAAATACTGAACGCGAATTATATGAACATGATGAAAACTAGCTTGACAATAATTCCCATGTGTCCTCGGGAGCGTTTTCCTTTATATAAGAGTTCGTCCAGGCTTGTCCTTTGCTACAAAAAGGATTGGGCCATCTTGCTGCATCTTATTTACTTTTATTACTTGTTACCCATTGCAAATTACCTTGTCAGAAAACTATATGTTACCGATAATTTTCAGTGCTTGCAGAAAATACCTTGCTGAAAACCGCTTATCATTTCCTTCTGCTCCTCGTTGGGTTCGACACTCTTACTTATTGAAAAGGCTACGATAGATCCCCTACACTTATGGGTCATCAAGACTCTTTTCTGGCGCCGTTGCCGGGGAGTGAAGCGCCTTTGGTAGGTGGAATTTGGGAAGGAAAAATTTATATAGTGTGCTGAAATTTACTGTCACTTGTTACTATGAAACATAATCCTTTGAGGGGCTTGATTGGGGTATCTTCACCCCGACCAGTAGAGCAAAGAGTTTCTCCTCAACCTACTAAACCTACTAAAAATGTTTACTTTGAAATTCCTTCTGGTATGATAGAGAAACTACTAGATAATCCTTTCACAGGTGATGGAACATTACATCCCGATTTGCACCTAATCTATGTGGATGAAGTTTGTGGATTATTTATGCTTGCAGGTATGCCTGAGGATGTTATCAAGAAGAAGGTCTTCCCTTTATCTTTGAAGGTAAAGGCATTTACATGGTTTAGGCTATGTGATGATATGGGATCATGGAACTACAACCGATTGAATTGGAATTTCATCAGAAGTTTTATCCTATGCATCTTGTTCATCGTGATCATAATTATATATACAATTTTTGGCCTCACAAAGAAGAAAGCATCGCTCAAGATTGGGGGAGGCTTAAGTCAACGTTATATTCATGCCCCAATCATGAGCTCTCAAAATAAATGATACTTCAAAAATTTTATGCTCGGCTTTCTCTCAGTAATCGCTCCATGCTCGATACTTCTTGTACTAGCTCTTTTATGATGAAGACTATTGAATTCAAATGGGATTTATTGGAAATAATTTAACGCACCTCTGAAGATTGGGACCTCGCTGAAGGTAAGGAGTCAGGTATAACACCTAAGTTTGATTGTGTTAAATATTTTATGGATACCGATGCTTTTCATGAATTTAGCACTAAATATGGACTTGACTCTGAGATAGTAGCTATTTTCTGTGAATCCTTTGCTACTCTTGTTGATGTCCCTAAGGAGAAGTGGTTTAAATATAATCCTCCCATTGAAGTAAAAGTAGTTGCACCTATTAAAGTTGAAGAAAAGACTATCACTTATAATGATCCTGTTGTTCCCACTGTTTATATTGAGAAACCACCTTTCCATGCTAGAATAAAGGATCATGCTAAAGTTTCAACTGTAGTTCGTAAGAGTAATACTAGAACACCTACTCCCTCTGAGCAAATTAAAGTTGAACCTAGTGTTGCTATGGTTAAAGATCTCTTGGCCAATAATATTGATGGGCATGTTATTTACTTATGTGATGAAGCTGCTAGAATTGCTAGACCCGATACTAAAAATAAACATAGACCTGTTGTAGGTATGCCTATTATTTCAGTTAAAATAGGAGATCATTGATATCATGGCTTATGCGATATGGGTGCTAGTGCAAGTGCAATACCTCATTCCTTATATAAACAAATTATGCATGATATTGCACCTGCTGAGATAGAGGAAATTGACGTTACTATTAAACTTGCCAATAGACACTATTTCACCAGTTGGGATTGTTAGATATGTTGAAGTCTTGTGTGGGAAGGTTAAATATCCTGCTGATTTTCTTGTTCTTGGTTCCCCACAAGATAAATTTTGCCCCATTATATTTGGTAGACCCTTCTTGAATACTTTTAATGCTAAGATAGATTGCAATAAGGATATTGTTTCTGTTAGTTTAGGGGTATGTCTCATGAATTCAGTTTTGCTAAATTTCGTAGACAACCCCGTGATAAAGAATTGCCTAGTAAAGATGAAATTATTGGTCTTGCTTCTATTGCCGTGCCTCCTAGTGATCCTTTAGAACAATATTTGCTAGACCATGAAAACAATATGTTTATGAATGAAAGAAGGGAAATAGATGAAGTATTCTTTAAACAGAGACCTATTTTGAAACATAACTTTCCTGTTGATATTTTAGGGGATCCCCCTCCACCCAAGGGTGATCTCGTGTTTGAGCTTAAACCTTTACCAGATACTCTTAAATATGCTTATCTTGATGAGAAAGAGATATATCCTGTTATTATTAGTGCTAACATTTCAGAGCATGAGGAAAAGAAATTATTGAAAACTCTGAAGAAGCACCGTGCTGCTATTGGATATACTCTTGATGATCTTAAGGGCATTATAGTCCCACTCTATGCCAGCACAAAATAAAATTGTAGAAAGACGCGAAACCGGTTTTTAATCACCAACGACGGTTAAATCCTAAGATGAAAGAAGTGGTAAGAAAAGAAATACTAAAGCTTCTGGAGGCAGGTATAATTTATCCTGTTGCTGATAGTCGGTGGGTAAGCCCTGTCCATTGTGTCCCTAAGAAAGGAGGTATTACAGTTGTTCCTAATGATAAAGATGAATTGATCCCACAAAGAATTGTTATAGGTTATAGAATGGTAATTTATTTCCTCAAATTAAGTAACGCTACTAAAAAGGATCATTACCCATTACCTTTTATTGATCACATGCTAGAAATATTATCCAAACATACACATTTTTGCTTTCTAGATGGTTATTCTGGTTTCTCTCACATACCTGTGTCAAAAGAGGATCAAGAAAAGACAACTTTTACTTGCCCTTTCGGTACCTTTGCTTATAGACGTATGCCTTTTAGTTTATGCAATGCACCTGCTACCTTTCAAAGATGTATGACTGCTATATTCTCTGACTTTTCTGAAAAGATTGTTGCAGTATCCATGGATGATTTTTCTGTATATGGAACTTCTTTTGATGATTGCTTAAGCAACCTTGATCGAGTTTTGCAGAGATGTGAAGAAACTAATCTTGTCTTGAATTGGGAGAAGTGCCACTTTATGGTTAATGAAGGTATTATCTTGGGGCATAAAATTTCTGAAAGAGGTATTGAAGTTGATAAAGCTAAAGTTTATGCTATTGAAAAGATGCTGTGTCCTAAGGACATTAAAGGTATAAGAAGCTTCCTTGGTCATGCCGGTTTTCATAGGAGGTTCATTAAGGACTTCTCTAAAATTTCTAGGCCTCTGACTAATCTCTTACAGAAAGATGCTCCTTTTGTCTTTGATGATGATTGTGTAGAAGCATTTGAAATACTTAAGAAAGCTTTGATATCTACACCTATTGTTCAGCCTCCTGATTGGAATTTACCATTTGAAATTATGTTTGATGCTAGTGATTATGCTGTAGGGGCTGTTCTAGGACAAAGCGTTGATAAGAAATTAAATGTTATCCAATATGTTAGTAAAACTCTAGACAGTGCTCAAAGAAATTATGCTACTACTGAAAAGGAGTTTTTGGCAGTTGTATTTGCTTGTGATAAGTTCAGACCTTATATTGTAGATTCTTAAGTAATTGTTCACACTGATCATGCTGCTATTAAATATCTTATGGAAAAGAAAGATGCTAAACCTAGACTTATTAGATGGGTTCTCTTGCTACAAGAATTTGATTTGCATATTATAGATAGAAAGGGAGCTGAGAACCCCGTTGCAGACAACTTGTCTAGGTTAGAGAATGTTCTTGATGACCCACTACCTATTGATGATAGATTTCCTGATGAACAATTAGCTGTGATAAATGCTTCTCGTACTGCTCCATGGTATGCGGATTATGCTAATTATATTGTTGCTAAATTTATACCACCTAGTTTCACATACCAGCAAAAGAAAAAGTTCTTCTATGATTTAAGACATTACTTCTGGGATGACCCACATCTTTATAAAGAAGGAGTAGATGGTGTTATTAGACGTTGTGTACCTGAGCATGAACAGGAACATATCCTACACAAGTGTCACTCCGAGGCTTATGGAGGACACCATGCTGGAGAGAAAACTGCACATAAGGTATTGCAATCTGGTTTTTATTGGCCTACTCTCTTCAAGGATGCCCGTAAATTTGTCTTGTCTTGTGATGAATGCCAAAGAATTGGTAACATTAGTAGACGTCAAGAAATGCCTATGAATTATTCACTTGTCATTGAACCATTTGATGTTTGGGGCTTTGATTATATGGGACCTTTTCCTTCCTCTAATGGGTATACACATATTTTAGTTGCTGTTGATTACGTTACTGTGGGTAGAAGCTATTCCAACTGGTAGTGCTGATCATAACACCTCTATTAAGATGCTTAAAGAAGTTATTTTTTTCGAGGTTTGGAGTCCCTAGATACTTAATGACTGATGGTGGTTCACATTTTATTCATGGTGCCTTTCGTAAAATGCTTGCTAAGTATGATGTTAATCATAGAATTGCATCTCCTTATCACCCACAGTCTAGTGGTCAAGTAGAACTGAGCAATAGAGAGCTTAAATTAATTTTGCAAAAGATTGTTATTAGATCTAGTAAGAATTGGTCCAAGAAACTCGATGATGCATTATGGGCCTATAGAACTGCATACAAAAATCCTATGGGTATGTCTTCGTATAAAATGGTTTATGGAAAGGCATGTCATTTACCTCTTGAACTAGAACATAAGGCATATTGGGCCATTAAAGAGCTCAATTATGATTTCAAACTTGCCGGTGAGAAGAGGCTTTTTGACATTAGCTCACTTGATGAATGGAGAGCCCAGGCTTATGAGAATGCCAAACTGTTTTAAGAAAAGGTTAAAAGATGGCATGAAAAAAGGATACAAAAACGTGAGTTTAATGTAGGTGATTATGTGTTGTTATACAACTCTCGTTTAAGATCTTTTGCAGGAAAACTCCTCTCTAAACGGGAAGGTCCTTACGTCATCGAGGAGGTATATTGTTCCGGTGCTATAAATATCAACAACTTCGAAGGCACAAATCCGAGGGTGGTGAACGGTCAAAGAATCAAACATTCTATCTCAAGTAATCCCATAAATGTTGAAACTAACGTTATTGAAACCGTAACCCCGGAGGAATACATAAGGGACACTTTCCAGAATATTTTAGACTCCGAAAAGGAATAGGTACGTGGTACGGTAAGTAAACCGACTCCAAAACAGTTCTAATGGCATTTTTTCTCCATTTTGGAATATTTAAGAAAATAGGAAAATAAGAAGTAGTCCGGAAAGGACACGAGGCTTCCACGAGGGTGGAGGGCGTGCCCTACCCCCCGGGCACGCCCCCTGCCTCGTGGGCACCTCGTGCGCTCTCCGGACTCCGTTTTCTTGCACGATACTTCTTTTGGTCAGTAAAAATTCATTATATAATCTCCCAAAAGTTTTGACCACCGTATCATGCAAATATCTTCTGTCTTTCTTTCGAGCTGTTTTTCTGACTGATCTAGATTACCATGGCATCTCCAAGTGCTCCCAAGGACAAGTTCTTCAAGAAGGTCATCAACCCCTACCTCGCGGAGGTGCTGCAACACCCTCAAACCATTGAGATGTGTGAGGGGTTGCTGCACATCCGCGATGTTGAGGGACCTAGGAGGACCGGAAGCGTGGAGACAAGGCTCGAGGCAATGGATCAACAAGTTTTCAAGTGCCAGGATATGGTGGAACATGGACTCGACTCCAATCATATAATGATCACGGAGTTCACCAACAACCACAAGCTAGATGACAAGAACATTGGGGAGGCCATCTTCAAGCTTCACGAGAAAATCGAGTGCCTCCAAGCCCAGATCTATGACAAGCAAAACTAAAACTGTGAGTATGAATATAGATTCAAGAGGATGAGTTTGGCTGCAGATTTGAGGATCCCGGAGACTCGATCATCCTTCTATGATGGTGAGCCTATGCCTTGGAAGATGGACGACAAGCCCACATCATCAACACCTTCTTCACCAACAAAGAAGAACTGAGTATCGGGTATGGGCACTCCCCTTGGCAACTGCCAAGCTTGGGGGAGTGCCCCGGTATCGTATCACCATCACTTTTATCTTTACTATTTTTCTTAGTATGATCCTTTTGGTAATATCTTGATCTAGTAGAATAAAGTTTTAGTATGATCTATTTTTGAGTTTTGCTCTATAATCCTTCTATGTAATCGAGTCCGTGAGCTATATATAATAAAGATTAGTGTTGAGTTAAGGGCTTGATTGTCTTGCTATGATCTTGAGGGAATAAAATAAAAGAGGAAGAATAAAAAGAAATAAAGATATCATATGGATCTTATGGAGAGTAATGACTTCACATATAAATAGTATGATGAATAAAAGTTGTTGAGAGTTGACAAACATAGTTTTGGTCATCGTTGCAATTAATAGGAAGTAATTAAAAAAGTGGTTTTCACATATAAATATACTATCTTGGACATCTTTTATGATTGTGAGCACTCATTAAAATATGACATGCTAAAGAGTTGACGTTGGACAAGGAAGACAATGTAATGGGTTATGTTTTCTTACATCCGAGATAAATTATATTGTCATGGATCATCCAACATGTTGAGCTTGCCTTTCCCTCTCATGCTAGCCAAATTCTATGCACCAAGTAGAGATACTACTTGTGCTTCCAAATATCCTTAAACCTAGTTTTGCCATGAGAGTCCACCATATCTACCTATGGATTGAGTAAGATCCTTCAAGTATAAAAATTGCTCTCTAAATATGTATGATTTATTAGTGCGGAGAAAATAAGCTTTATACGATCTTGTGATGTGGAAGAAATGAAAGCGATGGACTACATAATAAAGGACCATGTCACAAGTGGCAATATAAAGTGATGTTCTTTCGCATTAAGAATTTGGGCATCCAACCATGAAAGCACATGACAACCTCTGCTTCCCTCTGCGAAGGGCCTATCTTTTATTCTTGTCTTATACTTCATATAAAAGTCACGATGATCTTCACCTTTTTTTTACATTTTATCATTTGGCAAGGACAATGTGTTGGAAAGATCTTAATATATATAGCTAATTAGATGCAAGTTTTCATGAACTATTATTGTTTACATTACCCTTGGGGTAAAAGGTTGGGAGGCAAAACTATAAGCCCCTATATTTCTCTGTGTACGATTAAAACTTCATACCCATAAGTATTGTGTGAGTGTTAGCGATTGTGAAAGACTAAATGATAGTTGAGTATGTGGACTTGCTGAAAAGCTCTTATATTGACTCTTTCTGATGTTATGATAAATTGCAATTGCTTCAATGACTTAGATTATAGTTTGTTATCTTTCAATGAAGTTTATGATTCATACTTGAAATTGTGATTGAATTATTACTTTTGCATAAGAAATCATATGACAATATATATATATATATATATATATATATGTTGTTGTTCTAAGAATGACCATGATACCCTCTGATAACCCACAAGTATAGGGGATCGCAACAGTTTTTGATAAGTAAGAGTGTCGAACCCAACGAGGAGCTAAAGGTAGAACAAATATTCCCTCAAGTTCTATCGACCACCGATACAACTCTACACACGCTTGACGTTCGCTTTACCTAGAACAAGTATGAAACTAGAAGTACTTTGTAGGTGTTGTTGGATAGGTTTGCAAGATAATAAAGATTATGTAAATAAAAAGTAGGAGCTGTTTAAGTAAAGACACAATAAAGTAAATATAGCGAGTGTGGAAAAGTGGTGGTAGGAGTTGTGAAATTGCCCCTAAGCAATTGACTACTTTACTAGACCGATATCAAGTATTATGTGGGAGAGGCCACTGCTAGCATGTCATCCCTGACTTGGAATTCTATGCACTTATGATTGAAACTATTAGCAAGCATCTGCAACTACTAATGTTCATTAAGGTAAAACCCAACCATAGCATTAAGATATATTGGGCCCCCTTCAATCCCGTATGCATCAATTTCTATGCTAGGTTGAAGCTTCTGTCACTCTTGCCCTCCAATACATAGTCCTATCAACATACAACTAACCCTATGGTGTGATACATGTGCGCAATCATATGATGGGCACCAAAGGACAGCAACATAACCACAAGCAAATTAAATCAACCATAGCAATTCATCAACCACCGATAGGACAACGAAAATCTACTCAGACATCATAGCATGGCTACACATCATTGGATAATAATATGAAGCATAAAGCACCATGTTCAAGTAGAGGGTACAGTGGGTTGCGGGAGAGTGGACTGCTGTAGATAGAGGGGGGAAGGTGATGGAGATGTTGGTGAAGACGGCGGAGGTGTTGGTGTAGATCGCGGTGATGATGATGATGGCCACGGCAGCGTTCCGGCGCCACCGGAAGAGAAGGGGAGAGGGGGCCCCTTCGTCTTCTTCTTCGTTGACCTCCTCCCTAGATGGGAGAAGGGTTTCCCCTCTGGTCCTTGGCCTCCATGGCATGGGAGGGGCGAGAGCCCCTCCGAGATTGGATCTGTCTCTCTGTCTCTCTCTGTTTCTGCGTTCTCGGATTCTACCCTTTCACCGTTTCTTATATTCCCGGAGATCCATAACTCCCATTGGGCTGAAATTTTGACACGATCTCTATCCGGATATTAGCTTTCTTGCGGTGAAGGAAGGGCATCAACCGCCTTGCGGGTGGCCCACGAGGGTCAGGGGCGCGCCCCCTGCCTTGTGGCCACCTCGGGCACCGTCTCGCGTGGATTTTTCTTCCCAAAAATCATATATATTCCAAAAAAGTCTCCGTCAACTTTTATCCCGTTTGGACTCCGTTTGATATGGATATTTTGCGAAACAAAAAACATGCAACAAACATGAACTGGCACTGGGCACTGGATCAATATGTTAGTCCCAAAAATAGTATAAAAATTGCCAAAAGTATATGAAAGTTGTAGAATATTGGCATGGAACAATAAAAAATTATAGATACAACTGAGACGTATCACCCTCATGTCCTTATTTTATTTTTTTATCGACACCTCTATCTCTAAACATGTGGACATATTTTGATACGTCCATTTTGCATCATGCTTTTATATCAATATTTATTGCATTATGTGCTATTATTACACATTATGTCACAATACTTATGCCTATTCTCTCTAATTTTACAAGGTTTACATGAAGAGGGGGAATGCCAGCAGCTGGAATTCTGGGATGGAAAAGGAGCAAATAATAGAGACCTATTCTGCACATCTCCAAAAGTCCTGAAACTTCACGGGAGCAAGTTTTAGAATATACAAAAAATATTGGAAGAAAGAAGTACTAGAGGGGGGCCACCCATGGTCCACGAGGGTGGGGGCGCACCTACCCCCCGGGTGCGCCCCCTGCCTCGTGGGCCCCCTGGCAGCCCTCTGATGCCCATCTTTGGCTATATGGAGTCTTTCGTCGAGGAAAAAAATCATAAGCAAGCTCTCGGGACGAAACTCTACCGCCACGAGGCGGAACCTTGGCGGAACCAATCTAGGGCTGCAGCGGAGCAGTTCTGCCGGGGAAACATCCCACCGGGAGGGGGAAATCATCACCATCGTCATCACCATCGATCCTCTCATTGGGAGGGGATCAATCTCCATCAACATCTTCACCAGCACCATCTAATCTCAAATACTAGTTCATCTCTTGTATCCAATCTTTGTCTCAAAACCTCAGATTGGTACCTCTGGGTTGCTAGTAGTGTTGATTACTCCTTGTAGTTGATGCTAGTTGGTTTATTTGGTGGGAGATCATATGTTTAGATCATTTATGCATATTAATACCCCTCTGATTATGAACATGAATATGCTTTGTGAATAGTTACATTTGTTCCTGAGGACATGGGAGAAGTCTTGCCATAAGTAATCATGTGAATTTGGTATTCGTTCGATATTTTGATGAGATGTATGTTGTCTCTCCTCTAGTGGTGTCATGTGAACGTCGACTACATGACACTTCACCATTATTTGGGCCTAGGGGAAGGCATTGGGAAGTAATAAGTAGATGATGGGTTGCTAGCGTGACAGAAGCTTAAACCCTAGTTTATGCGTTGCTTCGTAAGGGGCTGATTTGGATCCATATGTTTCATGCAATGGTTAGGTTTACCTTAATAATTCTTTTGTAGTTGCGGATGCTTGCAAGAGGGGTTAATCATAAGTGGGATGCTTGTCCAAGGAAGGGCAGTACCCAAGCACCGGTCCACCCACATATCAAATTATCAAAGTACCAAACGCGAATCATATGAACGTGATGAAAACTAGCTTGACGATAATTCCCATGTGTCCTCGGGAGCGTTTTCCTTTATATAAGAGTTCGTCCAGGCTTGTCTTTTGCTACAAAAAGGATTGGGCCATCTTGCTGCACCTTATTTACTTTTATTACTTGTTACCCGTTGCAAATTACCTTATCACAAAACTATCTATTACCGGTAATTTCAGTGCTTCCAGAAAATACCTTGCTGAAAACCGCTTATCATTTCCTTCTGCTCCTCATTGGGTTCGACACTCTTACTTATTGAAAAGGCTACGATAGACCCCCTACACTTGTGGGTCATCATGGTCCACTTGGATACAACACCCAATGTGTGAGAAATCAGAGGAATCAGAGTATGGGATGGGGATCAACAAAGCATGAGATGAGGAAGGAGACGAACTAAAAGAAGGAGAAGGCTTGTAACATCCCAAATTTTCAATTTGGAATGTTATACATAGATCATTCATGCATATCATATTTTATTGCATTTTTGTTCCGCAATCCTCGAAATCCTAAGCAACTCAAGGACCCTCGGAGAGAGTTGGGGATTTCCCGGTTTTCATATTTGGTTTTTATCACATAATGAAACAACGATTTTTGATTTTGATTATTTTTCTCTCCGAAAAATATTTCATAATAAAATATATGAGAGGCTTTTTATAATTTTATTTTATTTTCTTGAATTTTTTTAGTTTTGGCGGAATTGTTTTTTTAAACGCGCCTAGGCCGACTGGGCCGAAGCGCAGCCGCCGGCCCACCTCCCCGGCCGCCGTCTCCCGCGCGGCCGCCGCCGCCGCCGACTCGGACACGGGTCCGAGCCGGACTCCGCAGCTGCCTTGCCCCTCCCCCAAGGCACCACATCCACCCCCTTTTATAACTGCACCCCGCCGCCCTTG